>NW_026862838.1:0-10230 GCF_026571515.1 Ruditapes philippinarum | reverse complement strand
CTGAATTCGAAGAGCGTCAAACTAAAAATTAAAAGGTCGTTATTTTAATCCCTCTTCAACGTTCTGACGCATGCATTTAAGTTCCCGTGTATTCTTACCGAGACCAGATACTTCAATGAAAACTATCAAACGTTAACACGAAGGCATAATTTATGATTTTATGTACATAACTTTTTTTCTCAGATGAACTAGGCGTTGATATTATATTGTGTTGTTTGACTTCACGGACTTGTACATTTTTTGCCCAAAAATCTTGTTTGCTACCATTTCAAGATTGCTATAGTGATAATGACAGTCTAGACACTTATTAATCTTGTACATTTAGCTTTGGACAAGGGCTTGTATAAAGTCGCTGGAGAAATGTTGGCGTATATGATGGTTCATAAAGGGCCGACACCAGATTTCTTCCACCCGTTCACCTATGAAGCTCTAAGTAAGGGACTAAATTGTGTCATCCCAAACGTTGAAAATGTTCAAGATGAGGAAATAAGAGAGCAACTACAAAAGGTATATGACTGTTGAATATAAAGAAATTGTACAGACTTAGAATTCCAAAACATTACATGCCTTTGTTACATAAAATCAATGCAATTTTTATGACACATTTCATGAAAATTCTTTCATGACCAATGCTGGGGGTCGAACATTTAGCGGTTGCGATACTTAAAGAAACTTATAGATACTTCTTTAAGCGATACGAAATGATGGCGGATTAATTAGTGTAAATTCAGGTCAGTGAGTGTATTTTATCAATTGTTTCATAAATTGCTTATTATAGATAATTTCTTTTTTTTCTTTATTCTATAAGGGTAATCATAATTGAGTTTTATAGCAAGTACCTTTGTGCTCCTATAAAAATAGACGCTTACAGGTTAAAATATTTAAGTGTACGCTCGGCTTTGGTGCAATATAATAACTGTACGCTGTGACAGATTCGATATTTTTTCATTATTACACCTGTTGTACATGTTTTCCTATAATAATACTAAGAGAGCTACCATAAATGTGTCCGTTTCCGGATTTCTAAAAATGATTTTTTACACCTTCTTTCCTTAAGAATTTACTTCAAATTAAAGTTTTGTATCACCATCTATATAAATGTTACAATTTAAACTAAATTTTAATAATTAGATACCTACCTGTGATAATTAGGAGTTGGAAAAGGTAACCTTTACTCTATAAGATCTTAGATAACAGTACTTCTTGTCAACACTTAATTTTAAACAACATTCATAGCTACTGTATCTTCATTCCAAAAAGTTGTCGCCCTTTTCAACAACAAGAGTCTTGTTTTTTTTTTACAGTATCTTGTTTGTGATATATAAGGCTCGCATAATATTATTTTATTCAACTCGTTCAATAAATACACTCATTCAATATCCTCTATTTATTACATGTACTACTCAAGGTATTGAATGAACGTAAAACGGATGGGATGTGTTTTTTCCGACCAGTGCATGTAATACAAAAAGTAGATCTTCTTTTCGTTTGTTGCTGTTTTAATTACATTTATTGGGTTTTTTCTGGGATAAATAATAGAAAAACATATTATTAAATGATAAAACCTTTACTGAATCAATGGAATAAACAAAACGAATATTATCGTTACTATTGGTTATTTGATAGAATTTCAAGTTCCTGTGCAATAACTCATCTAATTTTAATATTTTACCTCTGTGAGAAAATAATATTTAAATTAACTTTATCGTAGTATCATCAGAGACATAGTTATCTACATCTCTGGTATCATACATTGATTGACACTGTTGTTTTTATTTACATTTAGGTTTACATATGATTAACATACAAGAATAAACTTGATATTTCATCAATTTTGATTTAGAATGTATTTTAATGAGGAAGTCTCCGTTGCTAAAGAAAAAACACACCAACATTTGTGCGTACAATTAGTTTATCGGACCAATTATTAGGCGTACAGTTAGAAAATTGGAAATATTGTATATATTTTCGAATAGATGTAGAAAATTACTCTTGTGTATCGCTTTGTTATCAAAAATAAACATGTTGGGACTAAAAATAATCGAATATCTTGTTTTAAAAGTACTGATACTGTATTCGTTTGCATGTGCATTTCAGGTTGACGGTTGAATTTGCAGCTACGAATACCTCAATAACTTACATAATACTTTACAATTTAGTATTTTATTTTGACGATCATGCACAATCAAAAGTTCTGATCAGCAGACACAGTGCTATTCTTCAAGAAATTACAATATACAACAAATATTTGAAGGAAAAAAAACATGCTCATAACCATTTAACTTTCACTTTGTTAGGCCATTATTCCGTATCGAGTTTGCATAGCTTAAAGAAGTATCGCATCGCTATTCGTTCGACCCCCTTCAATGGTATTATTTATTCATGGTGGAATAATAAACTTGTGTTATCATTGTATTATTTAAAATTCCCTCTTCATCAGTCGTACCGATTGTATTCCATGGATCAATTATTTTAGCAAGCGGGTTGTTTCATGTATTTTCTTACACTTTGACACACCTATACGTACATATGATAAGCATGTTGTTTGATGGATCTATAATACTTTCTAATATGTTATTATAGATTGATGCATCTACGACTGCAACCGAGTTTTTCGAGGCAGTCGAACCTCTAGAGAACATAATACGCGTTTCTGGAAATGGATCTCTGGCAGGGAGACACGACAGGAAAGATCAGCTCCTATGGGCACTTTGCAGATTCCTAGTTATTGAAAATCTTAAACCTGCATATGATCAGTAAGTATCTTTTCAGAACTGACCTGCGAGGGCCATTTTAGCTCACATCAGCACGCAGGTGACCGCTTGATGTCTGCCGTCTGGCAATTTTAGCTTCAAACACAAGTTTCTCGTTAAACTTAGTTACATTGGTCGGAATAAATTGCTGTGAATATTGGGTTCTGTTCACAGAATGACACAGTAGTGATAGAGTTATGGCCCCTGATCTTGTCAAAATTTTGTGACAAAGATGGATGTGGGGCCATCCGTGTCATACAGACACTTTTCTAGCTGTTTTTTTATTACAAGCTGTAAGAACTGACCACGGAACTTAATATATTTTCCCTAATAACAAGATAATTGTAGGGTTTCCAAACAATCGTGTGAAGAGGAATAGCTAATATTTGCCAAGTTTTTAAAGTTCGTTTAGCCATTTTTTAATTATTATAATATGTAGAAATAAGTCTGCCATTGATATATGATTACCTACATGTATATCCAGTACAATATTGTTAACACCTATATAATTACATATTGTTTTCAACATTGAATGTTATATTGCTGCATGTACATGGGCCATAAATGGCTTACTACTTAATAAAAGATATATATATATATATATATATATAAACGGAATACAAATCAATGAACATGTGCAGAAATAAAAAATAAATGAATAAGCAATGCCAATGAAACGGTTTCTGTCATGTAATGTGCGTACAAATGTAATTGCTGATCCCAAACATGTCTCAAATGAGGCTCATGTACATCTTCAATAATGCATTCTATAAGACGCGGGCACGGCCCGCCTAAAAATCTAAAATGAGGGAAACGCTGCCTCATGCTGTATCAGTAAGACGAAGAAAGTTTCAAATAATCATGTCAGTTTGGTATGGTCGCATTCAAAGTGTTTACACAGATTAATGATATAATTTTCATATGGCTTCATTTTTCTAGTGGTCACTAGTTTTCTCTTTAGTTATAAAATTACCAAGTATTCTCACTGACCTTTTTTTAGATTTTCGGAAGGCCTCGGAACATTGGGTCTTTTGTCAGCCCTTAAGAAAGATAGCCTTACCCTGGAGCCATTCTTTATTCACCAGGATAAGACCCTCACCGCTGAGGATATTTTCTCACTCTACCGGCGGACCTTATCAAGTGAAGACGGCAGCAACAGGAAAAAGAAAGAGGATGAGACTGTTTCCTGGTGGAGAGACATGGTGCTAGACATGGAAGGTCAGTCACTTGATTTATACATTTGCGTAGTTAACTTGGTAACTTGTTCTAAAAAATGAATATTGTAACATCGGCTTTCATCAGTTGGTTTGTGTTTACGGATAGCCAACAGGGTTGATTAATTTGGCGAGCTGTTATAACCGGTATCAATCCGGTGTGGACCACTTCAATGTCAAGGCTTCAGAGGACTGAAAACGTTTATTTCAATGCTTGTGGTTTTGTTTGGCGTTGCTAAGGGTCATTTAGATATGGGGTTCACATTTTACGTTTGTCGTCATTAAAAGATTTACTTCAAGCTTAAACAGTACAATGTAATGCTCGTAATTTTTTCTTTCCATTTTTCCAGATGAGGGAACTCTACCAGCGCTTCTATCATTCCTGACAGGACTGGACGAAATACCGCCGCTGGGCTTCGAATATGAAGGATCGATCTCATTCCGGCATTCGGCGGATCTCTCGCCGAACGACTCCACGCGGGAGTTCCCGCTCATAAACACATGTAGTTTAGAACTACGGCTTCCTATTCTGGACTCGTACGATATATATGTCCAGAGATTCAGATCTGCTATGACAGTAGTAACTTTCACTTTGTATTAATAACAGAATGCAAATTTCATCTTCCTATCGCTTATATCTACCAGGTAATGGCCAAAGCGACACATGTATGTCACTGGTAGTCGACGTCTATGGAAGTCAAAAGACGGCCTCGGATTGTTACTTTGTTGATATTATTTTTTTCGTTAACATGGTAGGCTAATCTGAAGTTGCATGTAACTCATAGTCTGTATCCGTGTTTGTTTTCAAGTTTTCTTCATATTCAAGCATACTGTAAATCAAATTTAATACACTGTTTTCCTACAATAGAGCATATTGAAAATATGTCGAGTGTTAAAAATTATCGGTTTGTTTCAGAAAATTTGTTGCTATGGCAACAGTTGCAAACGTAATAACGTAAATTCACATAACTTCCTAAATCTATAATGTGAACATTTTTGGCAGACCTTGAACACTAAAAGTTTGCTTTTATCTGCTTAACTATGCAATTGGTGAATGTTTGGAAGTTTTCATTTTTAAATGTGCATAATCATACGTTTTTAGTTGAGAAAAATGTTATTATTACCATTTTCATTCTTTACTGTGTTTAACATGTTCAATCTTACACCATTTCAATAATATAACTAGCATTTTATGCCAATGCAGCAGGAAGTTGCTTCATGATTTTTATTGTTTACCAAATTTAATTTTAACGTTTGTTATGTAGTTTCGTAGAAGTTTGTTATGTCGAGTGCTTCAGCACTTAGGAACTATTTCCAACAAGAAGGCATTTTATTCTAAAATGCATCATTCTTTTGACAAAGAAGTATATATGTGTATTCATCACCTTTATTTCTAGTTATAGTTTTTTTAACAAAATGTTTGAGTTAGTTGTTATTTGTCACAATACATCTTTGCGACACATAGAGTTGTTTATCGCTAAACCGACATTTATCAATTACTCGTATACACATAAATACACACATATATAATAATAAAGTAATTGGTATGTGATGCACTTGTTGCCTGTTATATGTTGCACTCCAAAAGCGGTACTTGATTCTTGCTTCCATTCTCAGAGTAGGAATGTTGAATGGAAATGGAAAGGACATACTTTAAACAAGAGGGCGAATATGGCCCAATATCGCTCACCTGAGCAGAGTGACCCAGTTTCAACAAAATAGATCCAGTGGTTAAGGAGGAAACCTATGTCATTTAAGCAGATAAATTATTTAAGCATCGGCGGCCATCTTGTTTAGCGGACCTGAACGATTTGACTGTTTAAAATACAGAACCTTACAAGGATCATTCCTGTTGAGTTTAATGAAAATCCATCAAGCCAATAAAGAGGAGATGTCGTTTAAAGCTCATTTCTAATTTTACCTTAGCCATTATATTCAAAGAACAAATGATATATATATTATATAAATAATAATGTTTTTGTGATTTGTTGATAAAATTTCAAATTCCTGTGAATGGGTTCTCGCCTGATAGCATATAGAAAGGGTGATAGTTGATTACGTGGTTCCCCTAAAAAAAGAATAGTATCATCAGCACATAGTGTATATTAAATCGAGTTACTGACTTTTGTGACTAAAAAATTCTGAACGACGGAAGAGGAAGACGTCGAATTAAAAATACTATAGTCGGTAGCTTAATACATGCACTTGTATCTATTACCGTTTGTAATTCCGAACACTCAAAGAACACTAATTTCTCGGTAAATTGCGATTGTATAGCTGGAGCCTGATCAACACCATAAAGGTTGATTCGGAAAAGGAAATGACCTCAGAATTTGATGTCGCAGTGCACTATGCACTTCTTTTATAGATAATTAGTACATGAAAATTATGTTCGGAAATACAAACATATTCAACCGCTCTATTCGTATACAATGATATTTTTGTATGTTTTCCTGTCAGGCCCAAAGTTAATTGAAAAGGAAAATTTGCGAATCTCATACGCTGTTCGAAAATATATTAAGTAGGAAGTATTTTTCTAAGTTCTTAGTATTTCATATAATTCATTATAACTTTAACCTACATGTGGTACATTTACAAGCAATCTAAGAGACAGCTAAATCCCTTTTCTCAGCGGACATGAAATGTGTACCTCTTGACCTTCAACAGACCATGACCTTCATGTTGTGCCATGTATATTATAAGCACATAGTCTCATGATAGTAATTATTTGTGCCAATTTATTTAAAATCTTCCATACAGTCAAAAAGTGACCAAAAAACATTTAACTTTGTCCTTGGGGTAGCAACCAGAATGTTGGGTTCTGCACATCTTGTCATAATGGTGATCATTTCTGCCAAGTTATTAAAAAAATCAGCCGTTATGAAACTGACTCAAATTTAGACTTTTTAACACTTGACCTTGACTTTGGGGGTTACAACCCAATTATTGCGCTCTGCACATTATCTCATCTCATGATGGGGATCAATAGTGCCAAGTTTTTTTAAAAAAAGATTTCAGCTGTCTAAAAGTTATGAAGCGGACACGCAATTTTGACTTTTTACCACTTCACCTTAAAGTGTGACCTTGACCTTTGGGGTAGCAACCAAACTATTGCGCTCTGCACATCGTCCTATAATGATGATAACCTGTGCTAAGTTATTTCAATTTTTTTTCCATCAGTTTAAAAGTAATGGAGTGGACACGAAATGTAGACTTTTTAACACTTGACCTTTAAGTGTGACCTTGACCTTGGGGGTAGCAACCCATTTATTGTGCTCTGCACATCATCTCATAATGGTGATCACTTGTGCCAAGTTATTTTAAAAAAAGCAGTGGTTTGAAAGTTATGGAGCGGACATGAAAGTGTAACACCATAGTGTTACGGGGATAGACGACAGACTGACAGACGGAGGCCATTCCTGTAATACCCTTCCCGCTCTGCGGAAGGGGATTATTAAAGGTTGCAGCTTCATTTAAATATTCTTAACAGAAACTGATGGAATAATAAGCAATTAGAACTCATGATGTATAGGTAAATAGGACCATATATTATGACCAATAAGCCGTACTATCAAATGGAGATGATCTTCATTTTAATTTTCTTGTGTAATGTAACATACAAGGATCATTCCTGGTTAGTTTCTATTTTTTAAGTTTTCGCGACAAACTTATTTAACGGACCGGAGCGATTTTAGCTATGTTTGTACAGTACCACCTAACAATAACTACTGTATAGTTCCATGGCTCCCAGACCAAGATGCTTAGGTAAGATTTGCTCATGCATCAGCAACAACAAGTTTGCTTCTCAAATGCTTATACAGAAGTTCTGCCTCGTCAAAAGTGTTTGGGGGGAGAAAGTTGTCTGCTGCCATAATGTCTGTACACATGTCGTAAACAACTTGGTCGCAGCACACTACTGACCGGAACTCGACTTGACCACGACAAGCATCAACTTCCTCCCTGGATGCAAAAAACATGTAGTCTCTTGTATTCCATAGTTCGGGGAAGTTAAACATTCCATTTGGTTGTCCACATGGAACGTTGGAGTCTCTACAGCGCCGAATTGAATGGTTGTTCCACATAGTAACCGCCAATGATAGCTCGCTCTGAAACAAACGTACTTAAAAGTATAAGCATTGAATAACGCCGCCATATTGATTTACTGGATACAAAAACGTTGCAAAAATAGATAATATTATGCAATTTGATGTAAATGTAATAGTATGTAAACCTCAGTACATATGTTGCAAATTATAAATGAATTTTCGATACCATAATTCCTCCCTTCATACTTTTTATACAAAGAGTCAAATCGTAGAACAAAAACAGTGCATGTCGCAAAAAATTGACTTATAAAATTATCAATACGCATGGTTAATAATATCTATCTATGAAACTATAATAAAACATATCCCTAGATATAACAGGCAAATTATAGGAAAACCTATATTCCCCGCCGAAATGACAACTGTATATTATATGGTATTTGCACATTAAAGAGGAGTGAGCTACAATGAACACAATTTTTCTTACATACCTAAACTTTCAAATAAAACCAATACTATCATTTAGATATGATATTCTTTTAAAATAATTCCTGAAGAAGTAGTATTGTTAAACGCCTGTGTGCTTCAGAAATCGCGATCTAATATGTTACAATAATAATAAACGTTTGCGATAATTTGTTAACTCGCGATAAAACGTTAATTACAATTCGTTATATACAACATGTAAGCAAAACCTGAAATGTTTGAATAGTATGATCGCTCTCGATGTTTTCTTACTTTTATTATGGTACTGTTTATAGTTATATTATTAGTTATAAATTTTTTTGACAGGTTATATGGCCCTACATAAACGGTTGCTTGGAAATATAACCCGAGCCGAGCCGCAAGCTAAGGTTTTATTGCAAACAACCGTTTATATACCTCCATATAACCTGTCAGGAATATTTATCACGAACTTATAAAACAGCACGCATCATTTTTGGGAGAAATGTAGATTTCTTTACAAATTGACAGCAGCCGTGTATATAAAACTCTGGCATATCAGACAGGATTATCTACTGTTTACACCGGTGCTAGAAAAACGTGTCTTACACCACCCATGTAAGACAACTGCTAAATTGAAATATTAGTTTTTTTTTTTTCTTATCATGAATATGTAATTTGCAAGAAAAAGAATCAAACACCGCCTGCCGATACAGACACGAATATCTAGCTTGGGTAACTGTTTAGCAGAAACTCGGACCGCCTAAAACAGTTACCCTAGAGCTAGATAGTCCGGTCTGTACCGGCACTCGGTGTAAAATACTTATGATATAAACGTCACGATTATCCAATTAAAAGCGACGTTACGAATTAACGTGCAGTATTATAAAGGGCACTTTACATGATGATACTACTTTCAATTTTAACAGACCTCAAATGTAGCCCATTTCACTTTAAGGCTGTGTCAGTAAAGTAGTATAACCAACAATGATATAGGCATCTTATTGTCAGTTATTGGCCCACTACAATTGCCATTCCTGCATATATCATAATATATTTCATTTACCAGTTTTCTAATCATATACCTATTTACCATTTCTCATAAATGCAATTTTCATAAATAATGCATTTTACAAAATAACCAATTTCTTGAATATCGAAGCTCCTATAAAGGTTACAATAAAAATAAAAATTTATTGAAACTACTTAAGCAGAGCTTGCAATCCTCAATGTCACCAGAGTTTGTCAGGCACTTCAGTCAGATACAATTATTTTTCATAATCGAAGCCATAATGCATCAAAAACTGTGTTTTATGTTGTAAATTCAATTCAATTCAATATATTTATTGCATAAAACATGTAACATATTTATAGCAAACAATACATGAAATACAATGGAAATGTATGGGTTTTCAAAAACCATTCAAGTACGTACAATTACGGTGGCACAAAGGTGACATGTGTGTGTGTTTTTATTTATCTTGTTGCCACGAGATACTATGTCGTTGCCTCGAGTTACTAAGTCGTGGCCACGAGATAGCCAAGTCGTGACCACGAGATAGCTAAGTCGTGACCACGAGATACTATGTCGTGGCCACGAGTTACTATGTCGTGGCCACGAGTTACTAAGTCGTGGCCACGAGATACTATGTCGTGGCCACGAGTTATTAAGTCGTGGGAACGAGATAGCTAAGTCGTGGCCACGAGATAATTAACCAATCAGAATACAATATATATATTATGAATTTTTTAAACTTAATAACTTACTTTTAC
>NW_026862837.1:0-18685 GCF_026571515.1 Ruditapes philippinarum | reverse complement strand
AACTGTTTGGTACCCATACACCAGGGCAGAGGTCATAAACACTGCTCTACAGAATTTGCATCATGTCTGGGTAAACGTTCGAGAGGAAAGCCACTTACTTATAAGTGGTTTTATAATTTTCAATTTTGCCGTGTTGGGCTTTCTTTAGGGATTCTGTATTTATCTATTTTATGCTTTTTTAGGTAGGTGACCAGAGTTAAAAGATCAGCGACCTTAAACTACCTCTGAACTTTGAGCCAAAGCAACAAGTAGAGAAAGAATTTCTCGATATTTTAACGAACTCTAGTCTATCTTGGACAAATATGAATTAACAGATTCTTCAGAATCCATCTATAATGTAGACGAGAAAGGTTTAGGGGGCGTGGACGGTAACTTGCACTTTCCAGTACCGTCCATGAACAGGCTCAATCAAACCGAGCCTGCAACATTTTCAATTTTGCCGTGTTGGGCTTTCTTTAGGGATTCTTTATTTATCTATTTTACAACAAAACTTCACACCTTCCCATCTGATACCAAAAAATAGATAAATACAGAATCCCTAAAGAAAGCCCAACACGGCAAAATTGAAAATGTTGCAGGCTCGGTTTGATTGACCAAGACATCAGTTTGTTTGTTTGTTTGTTTTATTTTACGCCTTTTTCCAACAGTATTTCAGTCATATAGGCGGGTAGTTTCCTAACCATCGTTCCTGGAGAGTTACACCAGTACTAGACTACCTTCCTCCGCGCTAAACTACCAAAGCATCTCCCGGGGATCGAACCCACGCCAGAGAGGTAACTGGATTACAAGTCATCGACTCTAACCCCTCGACCACGGAGGCGGTCCAAGACATCAGTAGTGACGTCAGAGAGGTCTAGTACAAGAACCATGATGCTGAAATGCACTTGGACAACAGGTCCCTCCCTGCTTTGTGTTTGCAGGTATGTCATTTGACTCAAGTTGTGTTAAATTTTATCTATGAGCATACACTGTAATAAGTTTTTAAAAATGCAAACACTTTTTATCGGGAGCAGAATGAGGGATGAACTAATGGAGAACCACCAGGTGCTCAGGGCACAGTTACAAAATCTGGATGGTCAAACGGTGAAGTTTTCCACAAATACCTTCTGATTCAATTTGTGAATTATGCCACGGGAAATTCTTCTTTTATATGATGGGAATAAGTACCATATAACACCATTCATTATTGACTGGGCAATGGAACAAAATATCATCTTGTATGTTCTACCTCCCCACACGTCTCATATTTTGCAGCCAATAGATGTTGGATGCTTTGGTCCTATTTCTTAGATTTATTCGCAAGAAAGTAACAAATATGATAAACAAGGTCAACAAGAAAAGGCGGCTGATACCCTTTCAAAATTCTATTTAATTAGTTCCGCCCATTTTATTTAGTTCCGCCCATTGTTTTCTCGTTTAGGGCACACGCTTTTTATTACTAGGGGACCATACGCCGCTTTTCATGGAATGGCACGGAAGTGTCATATTGAAGGTTCAATGAAAACCGCCGTATGAACACATCTGCGGATGTTTCTAAATTCAAAAATTTACTATTTCATGTTTAAATGTTGAATTCTGCTTAAGCCGGTGCTAGGGGGCGTAGACGGTAACTTGCACTTTCCAGTACCGTTCATGAACAGTCTCAATCAAACCGAGCCTGCAACATTTTACAAACAATTTTATCGTGTTGGGCGTTCTTCAGGGATTCTGTTTTTCTCTATTTCAATGAACGCAACCCAAGTTTTTTCTATTTTAAAGATTTACATGTATACTTGTGGATAAGTACAGTGTCTGTGCCATTGCATGCAAGGCTTATTCCGTTACACTATCTGTAAAAAAATTGCAGTCAGCATTTATGAAATCAGGCATTTATCCTTTTAATCCTGATAAAAAAGATACATTATTATAGATTTTTTTCTCTCAAAAAATAACGAGCAACATCACTTGTACATTCTTAAGAAGATTTTTGATGAAGGACAAGTGTAGAAGAAGTAACTTTTCCAATGGAACTCGGGGAAAAAAGTTCGGGAACCCCGGTTTCGGCATATTTGAGGCTCTTTTCTCAGTCTCATCTAAAATCAGCTTTTAAAAGGGGGCCCAGCTGGAAAATTGGTCATGATTAAAACCAAAAAGAACAAATTAATCCTAATTTTCAGCCCTCGACCCAAACCGGGGGTTCTGCAATTCTTATGTTTTTTTTGTTGTTTTAATGTTTTCCGAGGGATCATTTGTTTCCAAAATTTTTTGTACTTCAAAACCGCAGGTGTAAAAGTCCTTTGGGGGCCAGCCGTTAAAAGTTGCCCCGTACTTCACTTCAGTGTTGTTATATTTTCTGGTCCTTCGGGATCATTGATGCCCGAGCACTATAAAGTGTTGAGAATTTGAGTTACCGCTCAAAGCCGGGGTGCTAGGTAGGTATTTTCTCACCCCCTCCCCTTTTCACCCTTACAGCCCTTATCCCTTTTATTTGCCCATAGTGGGCCGTTTGAGTTTATATTATTTCACACATAACATGTCCTTCTCCTTTCACCGCCCTTATGTCCACTCCAGGTTTTGTTTGGTGCCTTTCTATGTTGCCTTACTTTGGTGTGTCGGGGCAGCTGCGTCCTGTGAAATGTTGCCATTGCCTTGTTGATTCTTTATTCTTCTCATGGTACAAGAGAGTTTCGATACATAATCATATGATCAAATGGCCTGAATTGTTTAACAGGTCCTGCAAAATAGAAAAAAAGTGTTATTAATTTACTTCTGATAACAAATTTTTTACGTGTATGTTACATTGAACATGCTAAAGAATACTATAATTTTGATTTTTTTCAATGACGTTCATCTATATTAGTACTTGTCTACAAATTTGATAAATTTGACTTAAAATTGACAATGCAATCATTAAGTATTTTCTTCAGCGCAAGAAAACGTCTTTCTACAAAAACATGAATGACCAGAACAAAATTTCCCACAACATCAGATTCCTACTATCTGGTCATAAAAACATATAAATGCTTTGAAGTTTATTTATGGCTGAAATGAACATGGACAAGTCCCAATTTTTATTTCACATGCAATTGTTTCATGGAAGTAAGGAACAGGGTCCAGATAAATAAATGATAATGATTAAACACAAGTACCCCCAGTTTTTAACCTGTTCCACCAAAATTTGGGCAACAGGCCATGCCCAAATTTACTTATGCTTAGAGTGCCAGCACATAGTTAGTGCTGCCTGCACCATTTTATTATCAACAAAACAAACCCGCAATCACTCAGAAAACCGTTTGCCTATCACCCCTCACTTACCCACTAATTGAACAAGTAATATCCCCTGATCAATATTCAAAACCCAAAATATAAATGCTCCACACCAATCGTACTTTCGCACTTGTACCCTATTGGACAACACGGGGGCCTTCCCAATATTAACATGGTCATCCCCATTTTGATTATAGGTAACTACTTTTCCCAATGGGCCCTTTGTAATATCTCAAACTGGCATAACTCACATAAGCCCATAATCAGAACTGCCTTATCAAATTTATCAGGAGGAAACTGCGAGCAATTTTCTGGGACAACCGTCCCCTAGATGTTTTGTCCAATTGCGTTGGAAACGTATTCAACTCACAAAGCCATAATCAGACTGCCTTTATCAAAAACATTTGTTTCAGGAAGGTACCTGCAAGCAATTTTTTCTGGACAAGTTCCCAGATGTTTGTCCAAATGCCGTTGGAAAACGTATTCGTTTGTTTAAGCCAACTCAGACAATGAATGTGTGATTGAAGTGGAAAAATAAAAACATTGTTTGTGATTCATTGCTTCGAAAGACGTTTTTATCAGTTTTCAACTGAACAGTTCGAAGTTGAGTTAAAAATTGGCCTGCAAAATTATACTTTATTACTTACAATTAGACGTTTAATTTATTAACCACTCTGTTTAAATATTCTTGGATTAACTGTGGATAGATAATGGATAGATAATGACAGGTGAAGAATTGTAAATAAATTTGAAAATTTCGGATTGTGTTTGCCAGGATTTCCCAAGATGGCGGCTATAAATTGTGTATTTTACCGCGTCACGACTATTTAAATAATCAATATATTACTGCGCGGTACAATTGCAGTTGCGAAGCAAGATCATTTTTTCTGTGATAATGAAATTCAATAAAAAGGTTATTTTTTCGTGCAATATGGAATATATTTTCATGAAACATGATAAAATGCCACATATTTTCACGAGCCGGGACAAAAAAAACAACAACAAAAAACAACAATAAAAAAACCGAAAAAATAAGCCTAAAAAATAAGTGCACAAGATTTGTCATTGCTAATTTTGCTGAAAATGTGTTTCTTTTACTGAAAACATCGCATTTTAGTACCTGTTCAGCCATTGTACTTCACCCAAACAACTTTTTTGACTTTCAGGCCTCAGCAGAGAGAGCTACAAAGTAACCAAGGCCATCCTTAAAAAAATGTTGTTTGCAGTAACCCGACCCAGAATTTTCAAGGTGGGTAGGTAGGTCGATTTTTTTTTTATTGAACTGCACTCCTAAATAAACATGGAATTTCAAAATGCTGGACAATATATGCTTTGATAGTCTGGTAACAATTAATAAATTGATAACTGAATTCTAATTTAATAAGAACTACATTTTATTTCTTCTATTAACCTTAAAAAGAATGAAAACAAACCACAAGGCATAATTTTCTGATTCAAAAAAAAAAATTTTTTTATCCAGACCATGAAAAAAAATTTGAGTAGGGGCAAATTTTGTGAGTCGGTCGCGTTACTGCAAACAAACATTTTTTTAAGGATGGCCCAATAACATAACAGTAAGTGATTTTTATACAGGGGTTCCGTGCGGCCTAGTTTTACATATAAATTTAACGTTATATGTATGCCTACCTCAATTTCAGTGTTTTTACTGAGCGTTTAAGTCGCCATTTTATGAGCCCATTGTACGATTTTGGTCACGTGATCATCCGCAGTGAATTTGCAAGATATAAAATACCAAACGGTGCTCACATTTATGATTCAGCTATAATAATGTATCCTGACAAATAAACATTTGATGATTATTGTTTAAATATTGCTCTGACATGTTTAAGCAAACCAAAAACAACGCTTAATCTATACCCAAATTTATTATATTGATTGTATATTCCTCGTTGAAAACCTTAGACAATGAACGTGCAATGAACGTTACCCCCACCCGACCCAGTAACAAGAGCCATGGGCAAGGAGCCCAAGAGGACCCAAAACAAAAACAGGACAGGGCACAAGGCAGAGCATGGGCAGGCTAACCACTAAAATTATAAATAATAATAACTGATAAGGAACTAAAAGAAAACAAGCAAATGATTGGACAACAGGCCCACAAAGTCGAAGGGGGAAGGGGACAGGGGAGGAAGGGGATAAATAAAATAAATAACAAGAATGTCGAACGACACCTATACCCCCCTTTCTAGCCATTGACTAACATAATTGGTAATTTTGTTACAGAAACTTGCCAAAAATGGGTACATGGAAGTGTTCAATTATGGAAAAAAGAAAAATAATGAAGACTTTGTGGTGAATAGATTTCAAGATAATGAGATATTTAAGGCCCCTGTGACCTAGAACTTTGAACTAGTGACCCAAAATAGATAGGGGTCATCTAATAGGTATTACCAATCAATACTACAAATATAAAGACTTTGTGATAAATAGTTTTCAAGATAATAAGCGGAAACCAAACTGACATTCAAGAACATTGTGAACTTTATCTTTGACTTACTCACCCCAAAATCAATAGGTTCACTTACTTGTGATAAAAAATCTTCAAGATAATATGCGGAAACCATTCTGACACGTAAGGCCCCTATGACCTTGACCTTTGATCTAGTGACCCCAAAAGCAATACGGATCATCTGTTGGTTATGACCAATCACTATGTGAAATATGTAGACTTAGTAGTGATAAATAGTAACCAAGATAATAAGCGTAAATCATATTACCATTCAAGGATTCTGTGACCTTTACCTAATGACCCCAATATCAAAAGGGGTCATCTACCACTTACGATCAATCAATATGTGAAATATGAAGACTTTGTGATTAATACTTTTAAAGATAATCAGCGGAAACCATTTTGACATTTAAGGCCCATGTGACCTTGACGTTTGACCTAGTGACCCCAAAATCAATAGAGGTCATCTACGAGTTATGACCAATAAATATGTGAAATATGAAGACTTTGTGATGAATACTTTTCAAGATAATCAGCGGAAACCATTTTGACATTTAAGGCCCCTGTGACCTTGACCTTTGACCTAGTGACCCCAAAATCAATAGGGGTCATCTACTAGTTATGACCAATCACTATGTTAAAGGTACTCCACTGAGGTACGGCCGAATGTCACAAAAAAAAGTAAAATTTCACGAACCGATAATTTTTTGTTACCTGCGTGTTAGGGACATTCAAACAGAATCAGTGATACATTGATATGTGTTCTTTGGATTGGCGAATCGTTTGAAATACCTATTTTCTCCAATTTTGTGGGAAAAGAGTTTTAAACACCTTTCAGTTTGGCAAATCTGAATAAAAAACAACGGTCACGTTGATGATTTGTCGGGATGACTAAAAGCGAAACGGAGATTTTTTTGTGTATCGGCAGCAACGAAAGTGTGAAAGTGGAATATACCAACAATCCATAAATTTAAAGCAAATTAATGGTTTGTTTTGTTTTAAATTTCTTGTTGTTCACATATGTTCTTGTGAGAAAAATCTTTCAAAAGCAATTTCAATATTTTTTAAAGCATTACATTGTTGTAATCATGTTTTTTCTCCATTACAATGATGAATTTAGCTAAACGTACGGAGTTGGAAAACTGACATACACAAATTTTACAAAATATTCTATGTTATTTGAGAGCTTTCGAGTAATTATTAAATTATTATGTCATTAAACTTTGTAATGGTTAAAAATATCCTGATTATCTAGGCTAAGAAAATTTACTTTTGTCATCAGTGTTATGGGTCCTATTTCAAAGGTCACTTTGGTTTTATCTGACACCCGTTCAGGAGAAAAAAACTTCGTAATACCTTTAGTATTACAATGAACATGAACTTGAGAATTGTAAGCATAAAAAATCACAACGCACAAACAGAATGTTATTCCAGAGATTTCTCTTTAACTCTGATCAAGCACTGAAAGCACTGGCTAATTAAGAGAATGAATCCGGCCTTCATTAAAGGACATTTAGGCTTCAATTTTTTAGTTAATATTTCTTATGTATGTCTAGTGCATATTATTTATAATTAAAATTCTATAATGAAAAATCAATCTCTTTTGCTAGATAGATCTGAAATTTAATATTTATCATATTACATACATACTAGCATAGTTATCCGCATCTGGATGTAAACTTTGTTGATGAGAAGATTATACGTTTTGATCTAAGACATTCAAAAACTACAGGTAATTGATACCTGTTTCAATGCACATGGTAAACATTATCAAGAAGGTCTGAAAAGAGCTTACAATCTGGCATCTATTAATATAATTATTATCATTATTGATTTAGCAGATATCCTGAATAAATTTCTTTTTTATTGGAAGGCCTCCGTACTAGTGATGGGTCAATTGAGCTGTCCTTTAATGTTACCAATATATAAAGCTTCCCGGTGGAAAAGAAATTGAGAGCGTTTATAAGAGTAAAAAGGAAAAACTGGAATAAAGACAAAACAAGGCGACGGTAACGTTCACAGGACGCAGCCCCAACACAGTCAAGCTTCCACAGCAGGGCTATTGCCGTGACTAGTGAAATAAACTTAAAACTGATTATATAGTTGTTGTTCTTTAAACCCTAACTTTCTTTCAAATTAAACGAAACAAACAAAAATCATGATACTTGCAAGACAAATGTGAAGGGCAGGTAAGAAAAAGTAACTTTAAGAATTCAGTAAGATAGTATTAACCTCACCTCATACAACAACCATTGCTTAAACTATGTTTATAATACTTCCAACTCCTAGACGGTATAAACTTGGGAAAGGGCAATGCATATCTTAACCATTGTTTTTTACTCCTTATAGCCTGCTTATCATGGCATACTCATTGCTAATAGATTTTTTAAATATTTTGATAAAAAAGGTCAGGTTCATTTCCCGACTATTTTGAAAACACGAGTGACTGGTTTTTCAAAAAATTGCAATGGCTAAATATTGATCGGGTGCATTTCATTGCATAACTAAGTTAGGAAGAGAACCCTGCTTTTCTTGCTTTATATAGCACTAAAACCTTTACTTTTCTCTCACTTTTGTCTCTTCTTTCTTCCTGTTTTCTTTTTTTTTTGTTTAGTCTTTTTATTTACCACTTGAAAGCCTGAAATTAAATTTTTCATTGATAATTTAGCTGTGGTCCTGTGTTGCTTGGTTGTGTGGGTGTTGCATATATCTCTGACACAGCGGTTTCACGACAAACCTAACAACAAGCAGTTCTTAAAACAGCTGAAGACTAGCGATTTAAAAGAAAGAAATATTTTCATTTTGTTATAAGTATCCAACAAATTACAACGCATTCAAAGTTTAAAAGTAGCTTTGGGTTACAGAATTGTCAATGAATGCCACATTCAACAAATTACGCGGATGAATATCATTTTTAATCAATGAAAATGCTATTTTAAGCGATGTCGAGAGCGTATTTCACAAATAAATCTGACTGTCGAGTAGATTGAATATATACATGTCGGAATGTTTTGGCGGGAAGATTTTTGTTAAATTATTTACATCAATGTTAAACAACAGGTTTTTCTTGAACAAAAAACCTCGAAATTAATAAGGATTACAAACCCGAAAAGCAATGGAAAATCTAAATTTAGTATTACTTGATTTTATTCAGGCATTGTTCGTATATCTTCTCCGTGGTGCAAGGGTAACGCGCTCGTTTAGTGTGTCTGGGTTCAAATCCAATTCAAGGCAATTAGTTTTTTTATAAAGTTTCTTTTGTTAAGGAAATAGCCACGATATGCAAGGATAAAGTATGACTGTCATAAAAAATGAACATAAATGATTTTTTGATGCAACCATAGTCATGAAAAATTCATATGTATCAAACTCTGGTACCAAGCAAGAAGAATTACAGTACATAAAATAAAACTTATACAGGAAAATAATACAGTTTTAAAGTGCGATTTAGATTGTAAAGATCAGAAAATACCACAGAGCTTGCAGCCTTTAATTTATCTTGTTTTTCGTATGTATGTTCTGGATATTAGGTGGGTGGTTCTCGTAATACTTTAAGATTTATAAGAGTATGTATTAGAAGCCTTTCTGATTGTTTCGGAAATACTGGATATCGTTTTGAAAATTTATAGAGCTACTTAAGTATCTTAAAACATGAACGAAAAATTTCACAGTAACAGGAATTAAAATTAATTCCTAAGTATTTCGGTTACAGTGATTAAACTGTAATCAAACGTTTAATGTCTCCTAAGAAATGTTCTTTGGAATTAAATACTAAGTGTAAGCACTTGAACATAAACAACCAGATTGCTTGCAAAATCTTTATCGGCAGGATAAATTGGTTCACAAAACATGATTTTTCACAGTCATGATCAAATGAACAGACTGTCATTTTCTTCCTGTTACCGAAAATACGAACAGACTGTCATTTTCTTTCCTGTTACCGAAACATACTCACCAGGAAGATTTCAATTAGAAGACACGTCACTGACAGAATGTTCTTAATATTTGAATAGAAGAGAATTTGCTAAAGCCAATTTATGAAAGAGAAATCGGGATTGCTACTTATTAAATTATTTGCTCATAAAAGAGGGTTTATTTTACTCGTTTAGATTATTTTCAAAAACAAAAGTCGCAAAAAGCAAAGGTTAGCTGATATTAAGATGTAAACCGCGACACATAAAATTCATTTACCTGTAAAACTAGAGTGAAAATGTGCTAGTTTATCCGTTTTTTCTTCAGTGCCTTCAGCACTTTGATCTCATCTGTAGCACAAGTAATTTATATCGTTTTCACCGAAAAATCATTAAATTCTAAACAAGTTTCTAATAGAATCATAAACATTTATTGTATCATAGTTTGAAGACTTTTCTGTTGAAAACGAGTCAGAGTTAAATCGAATTCATATACATGCACAGTGCGTAAAACTGGAGTGCAGGTAATAGTTCCTAACACTCCAGAGCATGCCCATTGATGTACTCATTCTTTTCTTTTTTTTTTTTTGGGGGGGGGGTGCTTTTTTTGGAATAACAATAGAAATGCCACATTCAGAAGCTGGTTCATAGGTTTTTTTCTGGGGTTTCATATTGTTACAACAGGGAGCGTGCATTTAATTGTGCCTATGGTATGAATATGATGTAATTGTGTGTGGAACTTGTATGTACGATCCTATCAAGATAGCCTACGAAACGTAACTCATTACATACACAGATGAATGTTTGTGCCAGAAACAATTTTGCAAAGGGGGCACCTGAGTTCTTACTCCACCAGTAAAACTGAAGAGTCGCTAAAATGACCTACACAGTCTTGTGTGACGTAACGCCCACTACATCCCAAAAACAATCAAATCAAATGAGACATAAATACGTTATAGATAGTGTTAAATACATTTATTAGTGTGATTACACTGTGCTCGTTATAGTATAAATATCACCGATGCATTATGTTTGCCTTAAAATATTGAAATTGAAACTGAAATGTCAATGAAAATAATTGTACATGTATATAATATCTTTCCGTTTTGTCTAGAAAATGTCCGCTTCGCTGGCGTTTGTTTTTTCAAGACAACGAAATTGCTACTTTGATTATCTTTCATACAGTTTTTCTTCGTTATACTTAAGTTATATAAACATGTCAGATAGGTTAGAGTGAAGAGAAAAAATAAATAGACTTTTTTACCCCCGTTTACTCTGTTGTTCCAAAAATGTCCGTTGCGTATTTTAGTCATACCCGATGAATTGTGGGTAACTTCTGTACATGTCTGGGAAAACCAACTTTCATTTTTGCATCAAAAGCTAATGTGAAAATGCATTTTCTAGCATAATTGTTGTTAGAGGGTTGGTTAAAGTGTAAGTTATTGTTATTTTAGTCATAATATTGTGATTTGTGAAGAAATTTGTTTACATTTTTTTTGGACACCAAATTACCTGTCAGACCTCAGTGTAGCCCCTTTAAATATTAAGACTTTTGTGATGAATACTTTCCAAGATAATCAGCGGAAACCATTTTGACATTTAAGGCCCCTGTGACCTTGACCTTTGACCTAGTGACCCCAAAATCAATAGGGGTCATCTACTAGTTATGACCAATCACTATGTAAAATATTAAGACTTTGTGATGAATACTTTTTTAAGATAATCAGCGGAAACCATTTTGACATTTAAGGCCCCTGTGACCTTGACCTTTGTCCTAGTGACCCCAAAATCGATAGGGGTATTCTACTAGTTATGATCAATCACTATGTGAAATATGAAGGCTTTGTCACATACACTTGGGGTTTGGAGCTCAAAACGCCTTTAAAATCCAAATAAAATACATATTTGTCAATCCCAGCACATGTACTGATCATATATATCAAAAAATCTTAATATAAGCCGTTTTGAAAAAAAATCATATTTCAACATCTATAATAATACACAAGATAAAAATGTTCGCCGGAAAAAATCCGCACCCCTACCGTCATAATCACCATGTATTTTAATCCATTTCCAATATTTTCACATAATCCTTTGGTCCATCGACACAGAAGATATAATTCTTCACGATGATGGTCAATTTCAACGGTAATATAAACAACGCAACAGCCGAAATAAACATCAATATACTCGCCGTTTTTTTTCAACGACAAAAACTTTCGATAAATTCAATGGACCAGACGGCTATGAACGAAGCTATCCGATTATGTGGCCCCAGCTTTGCCGTGTGCAAAATGCGCAGCGCTTTTAAGTTTGGGAACCACATAATCGGATAGCTTCGTTCATAGCCGTCTGGTCCATTGAATTTATCGAAGGTTTTTGTCGTTGAAAAAAAACGGCGAGAATATTGATGTTTATTTCGGCTGTTGCGTTGTTTATATTACCGTTGAAGTTTAAAATTGACCATCATCGTGAAGAATTATATCTTCTGTGTCGATGGACCAAAGGATTATGTGAAAATATTGGAAATGGATTAAAATACATGGTGATTATGACGGTAGGGGTGCGGATTTTTTCCGGCGAACATTTTTATCTTGTGTATTATTATAGATGTTGAAATATGATTTTTTTTCAAAACGGCTTATATTAAGTTTTTTTGATATATATGATCAGTACATGTGCTGGGATTGACAAATATGCATTTTATTTGGATTTTAAAGGCGTTTTGAGCTCCAAACCCCAAGTGTCTGTGGGCTTTGTGATAAATTGATAAATACTTTTCAAGATAATCAGCGGAAACCATGTGGTCTACCGACGGACAGACCGACATTAACAAAACAATATACCCCCTCTTCTTCGAAGGGGGGGGGGGCATAAAAACCAGGGGCAAAGGGGAAGATACTTACCGTAGACGAGAAAACAACAAGGGACACAAGTGTCACCAAAACAGTATGAAACAACATAGACATAAATCTGAGGAACACAGAGGGACGCCGCCTTGGAACGGTCAGCTGGGGAGTATACACCGGTTAATGGTGCACTTATTTTCATGTAATTTTGTTGTGATTAATGCTTCCGAGGGATCACTTTGTTTCAAGGTTGCTTTAAGACATCTGTAAAAGGATTTTCCGGCTTTTCATTTAAAATTTGCTTTGGTGCTAACGGACAAGGCGGTTAATAATATTAAAATTGTATGACGTATCCATTACATTAACGTTTTGCACAAGGAACAGAATAGTATTGATGCGTATTCTAAAATAGAGAAAAACAGAATCCCGAAAGAAAGCCCAACACGGCAAAATTGAAAATGTTGCAGGCTCGGTTTGATTGAGCCGGTTCATGAACTCAAGCTTCCTATTATGTATTGGATTCCTTAATTACATAAAATCCTCACAAAGCCAGATTCATTGCTAATTTTACATCTTGCACTACAAGTAAACTTTCTATTTAATTGACGTGTTGTTTGACTGCCATTAAACACATGTACATTACTTAGATATTGTGAAAAGTCTTTAAAACACAGGCAAACATCTCTTGGTCTATTATTGGTGACATCTTTGACAAATTCAAAATTAAGAACTATCTAGCGTCAATTGTAAGTCGGTACGATTTTTCTACACTTTTTACAACGTTGCCACATAACTTTATTTATGATAAACTAATTTCCCTAATTAAAAAAAACTTCTGCACAGGAAAAAATTACCTTTTTCATGTAATTCTAACACTAACGGTATTGTTAAACATACTATGTGGACCTGTGACAAACTTTGTAGAACACTCTCTTGTCTTTTATAAAACATTTATGTCAGGTTTGGTAATACCCTATTTAAACAAATCATAGGACTTCATTTGGGTACTAATTGTGCACCCCTGGTCGTCGATTTCTTTTGTGCTGCTATGAAAGAGACTTCATGTTGGGTCTCTTTAAGTATACTGAACAAGATGCTATAGTAGCATTGAATTATACTTCAAGATACCTTGATGATAATTTTAATTTAGATTATTTTTATAAAATGGTGTCTGATATATATGAAATACTACTAAATAAAACGAACTTTAGTACATTATTTGTGGATCTTCATATTACTGTCAACAACAATTCACACGAAAATCTATGATAAAAGAGAGGACTTTGACTTTTGTATAGTTCATTATCCACATTTAGATGGAGACGTACCCCATGCAACATCTTACTGGCTAAATTTTTTTCTGTTAATTATATTTGCAAGAGCTTGTAGCAACGTAAAGGATTTCAAACGGCGGAATATTTTCATTACCAGCAAGCTTCTTAAACGGGGCTACCGCTATCATAAATTACGGAAATATTTTACAATTTTTTCAATCGTAATTTTGATTTAATATCAAAATTCAATAGTGATTTCAAAACACTTGCGACAAGGGTTTAGCCAGTCTAGTTTTTATATGGTGATGTGATTTTGTTTAGTTCCGCCCATTGTTTTCTCGTTTAGGACAAAAGCTTTTTATTACTTGCGGACCATACGCTGCTTTTCATGGAATGGCACTATTGTGTCACATTGAAAGTTCCATGATAACCGCCGTATAAGTCACAATTAGAAGCTTGCAACATTTTAAATTTGGTTTTGGGCGTTCTTTAGGGAGGTTAGGGAGTGTTTATCTCGATTCTACTAAATTCAAAAATTATATTTGAAAAGTATCGTATATATAATTTGTTCTACATAACTTCGTTTCGTTTGAATAACTTTTCTATAAAAGACATTTGAAGCTATTTGTGGATGATTAATATAACTAAATATATCATTTGGCGAAAGTTGTTAAAATGGAAAAAAATAATATAAGCTTTGGCAATCCTATTGCAATAAGTTCCAAACCAAGCATTCAGATATTAACACAGTAATAAATTATTAAAAAATCTACAGGACTAGATGGAATCGGACCAAACATCATCAAATATTGTGGAGATTATATTACACCAATAATTGCATCAATTATCGATAATAGTATTAAATCTAATATTTTCCCAGATGATTTAAAAAGAGCTAGAGTTATACCTATTTTTAAATCGGGGGATAAGAATGAAGCAAATAACTATCGACCGATATCAATTTTGTCAACTATATCCAAAATATTTGAGCGCCATATTGCCAAACAAATACACTCATTCTTTGAAAAGACGAACATAATTCATAATAAACAATCAGGATTTCGTAATAATCATTCATGTAATAATGCACTCATTAGTTTAATAGATACTTTGTTAAAAGATGTTGACAGTGGAAAAATTATCGGGACTGTATTTTTAGACTAAAAGAAAGCCTTTGATTTGGTTGAACATGAAATACTTTTACATAAACTTAAACTTTATCATTTTTCTGAAAATGCCGTTAAGTTTTTTAAGTCATATCTTTCTAACAGAACAACTGGTTAAGATAGGTAATCTTCAATTTCAGACAATGAAAATAATTTCCGGTGTTCCACAAGGCTCAATATTAGCCTTTATTATTTCTAATATACATAAATGACATAGCTTTCGTTGGTAATGATATAAAAATTGATTTATACGCAGACGATTCTACTCTTTATGAGGCCGGAGAAAATATATCAAAAGTAGAAATAAAACTTCAAGATCTAAATATTTTAAATAACATTGACAAATGGTGCAAATTAAATAATATGGCCTTAAATCCAGATAAATCAAAATGTATGGTAATAGGAACAAGACAAAAAGTAAATAATATGAGAAAATTGAATCTTGAGATAAATGAAATTGCTCTTGAAAATGTAACTGATCAAAAAGTCTTGGGTATTTGCAGAGATAACAACTTAAAATGGCACATGCAAATTGACAATGTTTGTAAAAAACATAACGGAAAAATTGCCTTATTGAAAAAAATATCGTATTTTTTGCACTTTGATATGAAATTATTGTTTTACAATGCATATATATTGCCCATTATGGACTATTGTTGTGTTATATGGGGTAGAGGAAACACGAATTACATAAATAATGTTTGTAAATTACAAAAACGAATTGCTGAAATCATTTTACAGCAACCACAAAGATCTCCGTCAATAAATCTATTCGAAACTCTTTACTGGTTACCGTTCCTTGACATGTAAATACCACACGGCGGTGCTATAACATGGCACCGACTAATATGACAGAACTTATGACTTTATCCGACAACAAAATATATAACTTAAGATCTAGGTCACGAAAAGATATTGTATTATGGACAAGACCTAAAACAAATTATATTAAAGACACATGTTCTTATTATGGCATGATCATTTGGAACAATATACCTTTAAATGTTCGTAATTTTAATAACCTTAAATGTTTTAAAGAAAAATACAAAGCATATCTTGATGTTCATATGAATGAATGAGTGAGTGATTGAATGAATGAATGAATTAATTAATTTATAAATGAACGAAAGAATGAACGAACGAATGATGCAATATACGTATATGTTTAAACAAATAGTTGAGTGTCTGTCGAAATTATATGTGTTGTATTATTCTAAAAATTACATACTATACATTCATTTTCTACCTATGCGTGTCCTGTCGTTGTTGTTGTTGTTTTCTATTTCAGAAGGCCACATTGGAAATAAGATATATATGATTGTTATTGTATGTTCTTAATGTGTAACCTTCTTTAAATAAAGATATTATTATTATTATTATTAATTAATACTTCATTTCTTGATAGCCACTAGCAACTTCTGCTTATAACACATGAAAGTTAAAACATGATGCAGCATATTTAAAGAAAATTCGTACAAAGCGATGTCGTCAAATTGCTTCTGAAAATTATTTAATGCTCAGGAATTTTAAGGAAGACTATGGTAAATTCTGAATTAAACTGTCAAATGCAATACCAACCGATATCAAGTGTATATACGACAGGTTTTCCAGAATTAATGCACCTGAGTTATTCTTAAGCTCGCGTTTGATAGATTTTGAATGATTCACGTGTCATATCTTTTTACAGGTACGTTTAATTGATACGTAAGCTCTGAAAAGCATCATTTTCACGTATATCCAGCATACATTGATTAACAGCGTACATCAGGGCTTGCCCAGGCCACATGTTTACCACCTTCACATTTTTATGCTCCCCGAAAAAATTTCGGGGGAGCATATAGTCGCCGCCTTGTCCGTCCGTCCGTCCATCCGTCCGTCCGTCTTTCCGTCCGTCCGTCCGTCCGTCCCCTTTTCTTGTCCGGGACATAACTTTGAAACAACAAGAGGTATCAACATGAAACTTTGTAGGTAGATAGATCTCATTGAGTAGGTGTGTGCAGTGCACAAGAAACCGTAACTCTGCCTTGCCTAATTTTTGAATTATTCCCTTTGTTTATTTTTACACTTTGAACTTTGTCCGGGACATAACTCTAAAAGTATAAAAGGTATCAACATGAAACTTTGTAGGTAGATAGATCTCATTGAGTAGGTGTGCAGTGCACAAGAACCATAACTCTGCCTTGCCTAATTTTTGAAATTAAATCTCCCTTTGTTTATTTTACACTTTGAACTTTGTCCGGGACATAACTCTAAAAGTATAAGAGGTATCAACATGAAACTTTGTAGGTAGATAGATCTCATTGAAGTAGGTGTGCAGTGCACAAGAACCGTAACTCTGCCTTGCCTAATTTTTGAATTACCCCCCTTTGTTTATTTTACACTTTGAAATTTGTCCGGGACATAACTCTAAAAGTATAAGAGGTATCAACATGAAACTTTGTAGGTAGATAGATCTCAGTGAGTAGGTGTGCAGTGCACAAGAACGGTAACTCTGCCTTGTCTTATTTTTGAATTATCCCCCTTTGTTTATTTTACACTTTGATCTTTGTCCGGGACATAACTCTTAAAGTATAAGAGGTATCAACATAAAACTTTGTAGGTAGATAGATCTCATTGAGTAGGTGTGCAGTGCACAAGAACCATAACTCTGCCTTGCCTAATTTTTGAATTATCCCCCTTTGTTTATTTTACACTTTGAACTTTGTCCGGGACATAACTCTAAAAGTATAAGAGGTATCAACATGAAACTTTGTAGGTAGATAGATCTCATTGAGTAGGTGTGCAGTGCACAAGAACCGTAACTCTGCCTTGCCTAATTTTTGAATTACCCCCCTTTGTTTATTTTACACTTTGAAATTTGTCCGGGACATAACTCTAAAAGTATAAGAGGTATCAACATGAAACTTTGTAGGTAGATAGATCTCAGTGAGTAGGTGTGCAGTGCACAAGAACGGTAACTCTGCCTTGTCTTATTTTTGAATTATCCCCCTTTGTTTATTTTACACTTTGATCTTTGTCCGGGACATAACTCTAAAAGTATAAGAGGTATCAACATGAAACTTTGTAGGTAGATAGATCTCATTGAGTAGGTGTGCAGTGCACAAGAACGGTAACTCTGCCTTGCCTACTTTTGGAGTTATTGCCCTTTTGTTTCATTTTGACACTTTGACTTTGTCTGGGACAATTACTCTAAAATTATAAGAGATATCAACATTTGAAAAACTTTGTAGATAGTTATAGGTCTCATTGGGTTTGGAAGATGCAGTGCACAAGACCGTAACTCTGCCTTGCCTTATTTTGAAGTAATTGCCCTTTGTTTATTTTTACTTTTTGACTTTGTCCTGGACAATACTTTAAAACTATTAGAGATATCACATGAAACTTTGTAGGTAGCTAGATATAATTAGAACAGAATTGCAATGCTTAAAGAACCTAAACAAAGCCTGGTCTAATTTTGGAGTTATTGCCCTTTGTTCATTTTTACACTTTGACTTTTACCTGGGACATAATTCTGATATCATCAGGAAACTTTATAGATAGATAGATCTCATTGAATAGAAGTGCAGTGCAAAAAACATAACTCCGCTTTGCCTAATTTTGGAGTTTTTTTTGCCCTTTGTTCATTTTTTTTAATACTTTCCTGTGTCGCAGAACCTTCTCGGGGAGCATCACCCGGTTCAAACCGGTTCTTGTTCTTTTCAGTTTCAGGAACAAGAAATAACCGAGAGTATATAGTACATCTTGGAAGAAAATTATTCATTTCCTTTTT
>NW_026862836.1:0-153765 GCF_026571515.1 Ruditapes philippinarum | reverse complement strand
AAATAACTCGATACAAACTACGCTGTATGTTAAGGGACACTGTTGCATTAAAGAAAAAACATTAAATATTAGAATATATATAAAGGGGGATTGGTACTAACATGTGTAAATACATATACGTTTCGGGAAAATACAATATATCAGTGTTTTTTCAGAGTTTTTAATGAACATCATTTATATATACTCTTTATTTCCACTTTTCAGCGATTACAACATATACAACATGAAATATATATACAAACATATGATACATGATTATGACAAATGTACATTTATATATTATTAATTAAGTTCAAGTTAAATGGTTTCATATATATGTCTAAGCTTCTATATGATTATATTTCTATATGATTATATTAGCATTATATCAAAGGTTATCTTAAAGCAATAAGTATTTAAGCGTAACAATGAAAAACACATTTATATAATTGTTTTATACATATTTCATATTTAAATTTCATTTGAGTTATCATACTGAAAATGCAATGTAATTATATATGGTTAGAAATTGAAGAAAAAACATTAAATTTTACAATATATATAATGGCGGAATGGTAATATAATGTATATACATGTACTTTTCGGGAAAATGCAATCAATCTGAGTTTTGTCAGAGTTTTTAATGAACATCATTCGTCCTGAAAAATATTATCAATCAATATAACTAAATGCAAATTTCACTATCTGATAGGGGACAATGTTGCATTGAAGGAAAATCATTAAATTTTATTGTATATATAATGGGGGACTGGTAATATAACGTATAAATACATGTACCTTTCGGGAAAATGCAATAAAACAGTACCTTTTCAGAGTTCTTAATGAACATCATTTGTCGATAAAAATATTACCAATCAAGATAACTAAATGCAAATTTCACTGTTTGATAGGGGACATTGTCGCATTGAAGGAAAACCATCAAATTTTATAATATATACAATGGGGGACTAGTTATATAATGTATAAATACATGTACGGGAAAATACAATAAATCAGCGTTTTTGCAGAGTTTTTAATGAACACCATTCGTCGCTCAAACATTTTAGTAATCAAGACAACCGGATACAAATTTCACTGTATGGTGGGGGACTACGGAAACGTATAGCGACCATCCCTATATGATATATATCAAATGACTTTTTTTTTACAGTTTTATAGTATGTTTGTTATATGCAAATATGATTTGAGGAAAGAATTACATATTTAAAAAGATGTACAAGTGTTTTATTTTTTCATTTTGTCAAAAAGTTAAAAGTAGTTTATCTAGCATTTTAAGATAAAATCGTACGAAAGATTACAAAAAAATACGTATTATATATGTTTAAGAAATAATGTATCCCAAACTGTGATTTTATTGCTCAATAACATCACTGTTTGGAGTTCGGATGCGGGGAATTATATCACGAGGGCGTAGCCCGAGTGATATAATGATGCGCATCCGAACGACAAACAGTGATGTTATCAAGCAATAAAATCATCGATTTGGATATATTATTTCGATTCTAACACGACGTCAACAAATAAATGCTGCCGTACATGATAATTAGCTAAATTGCGTCTGATTTGTTTCCGTACTTATTGTCAGCGCGTCACATTTTTAGTGGTTACGTCACGTGTATAATGATTACGTCACATGTCTAAATATAGAACGTCAAACAGTGATTTTATAGCATAATAACACACACTTTCGGTTCTTCTATGTTCAATAGGGAAAAATGCGGGTCGTGTTAGAATTAACAATATTACTTGATTTAATTGCTTCCTTTATCAAATACAAATGTAATGACTTTTCTCGTGTCTCACATCATATAAGAAGAATTATCGCTTGCGCCTTGGGGTCTATGTTCCTATAATAACACCAACTGGTCGAATATTCCTTTTTATATAATATTTTTCATGTATCATCCTCTGTACATACATTTAAAATGGTAAATTTTTCAGTAGTTATTGTTTTAAGCTCTATATATTATATATCTTACAAAAATATAATGGTTTCTATGATAACTAATTTACATCAGGTACTACTTAATTCACTAGCTTATTTTATGCTTATTAACATATTATCAAATATAAATTGTAATATATGTTATATTATGTTTTATAATGATAGGGGTATGCGAATAAAAAACCCCAATATATAAAACTAATACATATAAGTAAACAGAAAAATGTCACATAAATTTGAATCCAGCAATATAAACAGCAGATTTAGTAAATGATATATATTCAAGATCAAATACCAATGTAAATATTGTCAAATATATATCGTGTGTAAAATAAATTGTCTTAAATTCTGTTTTTATCAACATGCAGGGGCTGTAGATATTACTAGATAAATACTTCAGATCAAGTTAGTTTGTAAAAATTTGTTAGGTATATAATATGTATTAAATGTATGTGAGAAGTTAGCAGTGAACAGTGAGCTAAGCAAAAAGGCATTTCAATTTATATAGGGAAGGTAATGATCTGCTGTAATGCTCAGCTGTTTTGGGCATCTAGCAGGGCATTCCTAAATATAGTATAAAAATGCTCTGCTGCAATACTCAGCTGTCTTGGCAATCTAGCAGAGCATTCCTAGCTTTAGTGAAAAAATGCTCTGCTGGAACGCTCAGCTGGCTAGGCAATCTAGCAGAGCATTACTAAATATAGTGTTAAAATGCTCTGCTGGAATGCTAAACTGGCTAGGCAATCTAGCAGGACATTACTAAATATAGTGTACAAATGCTATTCTGGAATGCTAAGCTGGCTAGGCAATCTAGCAGGACATTACTAAATATAGTGTAAAAATGCTCTGCTGGAATGCTAAGCTGGCTAGGCAATCTAGCAGGGCATTACTAAATATAGTGTAAAAATGCTCTGCTTGAATGCTAAGCTGGCTAAGCAATCTAGCAGGGCATTGCTTAATATAGTGTAAAAATGCTCTGCTTGAATGCTAAGCTGCTAGGCAATCTAGCAGGGCATTGCTTAATATAGTGTAAAAATGCTCTGCTGAAATGCTTAGCTGGCTAGGCAATCTAGCAGGGCATTGCTAAATATAGTGTAAAAATGCTCTGCTGGAATGCTAAGCTGCTAGGCAATCTAGCAGAGCATTACGAAATATAGTGTAAAAATGCTCTGCTGGAATGCTAAGCTGGCGCAATCTAGCAGAGCATTCCTAAATATAGTGAAAAAAAAATGCTCTGCTGGAATGCTAAGCTGGCTAGGCAATCTAGCAGGGCATTCCTAAATATAGTGAAAAAAATGCTCTGCTGGAATGCTAAGCTGGCTAGGCAATCTAGCAGAGCATTACTAAATACAGTGTAAAAATGCTCTGCTGGAATGCTAAGCTGGCTAGGCAAACTAGCAGAGCATTACTTAATATAGTGAACAAATGCTTTTCTGGAATGCTAAGCTGGCTAGGCAATCTAGCAGGGCATTACTAAATATAGTGTAAAAATGCTCTGCTTGAATGCTAAGCTGGCTAAGCAATCTAGCAGGGCATTGCTAAATATAGTGTAAAAATGCTCTGCTGGAATGCTAAGCTGCTAGGCAATCTAGCAGAGCATTACGAAATATAGTGTATAAATGCTCTGCTGGAATGCTAAGCTGGCTAGGCAATCTAGCAGAGCATTACGAAATATAGTGTAAAAATGCTCTGCAGGAATGCTCAGCTGGCTAGGCACTATAGCAGAGCATTCCTTAATATAGTGAAAAAATGCTCTGGTGGAATGCTCAGCTGGCTAGGCAATCTAGCAGAGCATTACTAGATAAAGAGTAAAAATGCTCTGCTGGAATGCTCAGCTGGCTAGGAACTATAGCAGAGCATTCCTTAATATAGTGAAAAAATGCTCTGGTGGAATGCTCAGCTGGCTAGGCAATCTAGCAGGGCATTACTAAATATGGTGTAAAAATGCTCTGGTGAAATGCTAAGCTGGCTAGGCAATCTAGCAGGGCATTCCGAAATATAGTTAAAAAATTCTGTGGTGGAATGCTCAGTTGGCAGACTAATTCTGAGTTCCAGGATTTATTGTTGCCAAACTTTTATTGACATGTTCGACTTCTAGGCAATTCTGAGGCACTCGCAGACTTTCAGGTATTTTCGGTGCCAATAGAAATAATGATATTTTTGACTTCCCGCTAAGAGACTATTTCATTGTCCTGCGACTTTTTGAAGGACACTCGCAGACTTTCAGGAATTTTGGTGCCAATGCTGATATTGACAATTAAGACTTCTAGGGACCTTCAAGAGTCCATTTTGGACGTCTGCGACTGATTCTTGGACTCTCGCAGACTTTCAGGAATTGTTGGTGCCAATGGAAATAATCATATTTTTGACTTCTAGGGACATTTAAGAGTCCATTTCATTGGCCTGCAGCGTATTGTTGGACACTCGCAGACTTTCAGGAAAGTTTGGTGCCAATAGAGATGATGGCACTTTTTTTTACTTCTAGGGACCCGCCAGAGTCCATTTTTATGGTCTGCGACTGATTCTGGGACATTCGCAGACTTTCAGGAATCTCTGGTGCCAATGGAGATAATGACATTTTTGACTTCTAGTGACCCACCAGAGTTCATTTCGCTGGTCTGCGACTGATTTTGGGACACTTGCAGACTTTCAGGAATTTTGATGCCAATGGAGATAATGACATTTCTGACTTTTTGGGAACCGCCAGAGTACATTTCTTGGGTCTGCGACTGATTCCTTGAGACTCGCAGACTTTCAGGATGTTTAGTGCCATTGCAGATCATGACTTTTTTACTTTTAAGGACCCCTTAGTCATAAGCAGAGCATTTTTACCCTAAAATGTCATTATCTGCATTAGCACCAAAAATTCCTGAAAGTCTGCAAGTGCCCAATAATCAGTCGCAGACCAACGAAATAGACTCTGGCTGGTCAAAAATGTCATAAATTGTAATTATCTCTATTGGCACCAACAATTCCTGAAAGTCTGTGACTGTCAAAGATTAAGTCGCAGACCAAAAAAATGGACCCTGGATGGTCCCTAAAAGTAAAAAAATCATTATCTGCCTTGACATCAAAAATTCCTGAAAGTCTGTGAGTGCCTCAGAATCAGTCGCAGACCAAAAAAAATGGATTCAGAAAGGTCCCAATAAGTCAGAAATATCATTTTCTGCATTGACACCAAAATTCCTGAAAGTCTGCCAATGACTCAGAATCAGTCGCAGACCAACGAAATAGACTCAGGAGGGTCCTTTTGAAGTAAAAATGTCATTATCTCCATTGGCACCGAAAATTTCTGAAAGTCTGCGAGTGTTCCAGAAACATTCGCAGACCAACGAAATGGACTCTGGATGGTCCTAAAAATTCACAAATGTCATTATCTGCATTAACACCAAAAATTCCTGAAAGTCTGCGATCTTCCCAGAATCAGTCGGAGACCAAAGAAATAGACACTTAAGGGTCCCGTAGAAGTAAAAAATGTCATTATCTGCATTGGCACTAAATATTTTAGAAAGTCTACGAGTGCCAAATAATCAGTTGCAGACCAACGAAATTTATACTTTATTTAAGAATGCCCTGCTAGTTTGCCTAGACAGCTCAGCATTCCGGCAGAACATTTTTACACTAATTTTCAGAATGCTTTGCTGGATTGCCTAGCCAGCTAAGCATTTTTAACACTATATTTAGGAATGCCCTGCTAGATTGCTTAGCTAGCTGAGCATACCAGCAGAGCATTTTTCGCACTATATTTTGGAACGCTCTGCTAGATTGCTTAGCCAGCTGAGCTTGCCAGCAGAGCATTTTTACACTATATTTAGGAATTCTCTGCTGGATTGCCTAGCCAGCTGAGCATTTTTAACACTATATTTAGGAATGCCCTTCTAGATTGCCTAGCCAGCTGAGCAAATCAGCAGAGCATTTTAACACTACATTTTGGAATGTCCCGCTAGTTGCTTAGCCAGCTGAGTATAACAGCTAAGCATTTTTACACTATATTTAGGAATGCCCTGCTAGATTGCCTAGCCAGCTGAGCATACGAGCAGATCATGTTTACACTATATTTTGGAATGCCCCGCTAGATTGCTTACCAAGCTGAGCATAACAGCAGAGCATTTTTACACTATATTTTGGAATGTCCCGATAGATTGCTTAGCCTGCTGAGCATAACAGCAGAGCATTTTTACACTATATTTTGGAATGCCCCGCTTGATTGCTTAGCCAGCTGAGCGTAACATCAGAGCATTTTTACACTATATTTTGGAATGCCCCGCTAGATTGCTTAGCCAGCTGAGCTTAACAGCAGAGCATTTTAACACTATATTTTGGAATGCCCCACTAGATTGCTTAGCCAGCTGAGCATAACAGCAGAGCTTTTTACGCTATATTTAGGAATGCCCCGCTAGATTGCTTAGCCAGCTGAGTATAACAGCAGAGTATTTTTTACACTATATTTAGGAATGCCCTGCTAGATTGCCTAGCCAGCTGAGCATACCAGCAGATCATTTTTACACTATATTTGGGAATGCCCCGCTAGATTGCTTAGCCAGCTGAGCATAACAGCAGAGCTTTTTACGCTATATTTAGGAATGTCCCGCTAGATTGCTTAGCCAGCTGAGTATAACAGCAGAGTATTTTTTACACTATATTTAGGAATGCCCTGCTAGATTGCCTAGCCAGCTGAGTATACCAGCAGAGCATTTTTACACTATATTTTGTAACGCCCCGCTAGATTGCCTAGCCAGCTGAGCATACCAGCAGAGCATTTTTACACTATATTTAGTAATGGCCTGCTAGATTGCTTACCCAGCTGAGCATACCAGCAAAGCATTTCTACACTTTATTTTGGAATGCTCTGCTAGATTGCTTACCCAGCTGAGCATAACAGCAGATCATTGATTTCCCTATATAAATCGTAATGCCTTTTTGCTTAGCTCACTGTTAACTGCTAACTTCTCACATACGTATTAAATAAATTGTCAAAAATTCTGTTTTACATGTAACTAACATATAGGGGTGGTCGCTATACGTTTCCGTAGGGGACACTGATGCATTAAAATATAAACATAAATATCATAAAATATATAAAGGGGGCTGGTAATTTAACATATAGAAACATGTACTTTTCGGGAAAAATGTTAAATCAACTAAATACGGTGTTTTTCACTTAGGCAAAAGTGGCAAATAAAAGATAGTGTTTGATGTGTTTTCTTTAATGCAATATAAAGATTTTAACATATAATAACATATAATGAACACAAAACGATAGTCCGACACTGCCTATTGTTCATAAAGTAATTGTTTCAAATACATATTCGGGTCTGACAAAAGAATATAAAGTGATAATGGTGCCTTGATGGATAAAAGGAGGTGCTGTTACCGTAAACAAGATGTCGTTAAATGTCGTCTGATAACGGTATACTTAAACAAAAATCGTCTGCTTAAATTATGGAAATAAGAAGTTGCTTCATGAACTTTGGATCATAGTCTAATCGCGCCGTAATACGTTCAATACCAGTCTGCTCGCGACGGAAAAAACAAGGATACCCTCAGAATATTGATGAATGAAGAAGCACAATCTGTAAATTATTATACAATTATGATAGCTAGTCGGTATTTCCCAGCAATGGGCTACAGCGCTTGTCGCGCACTGACAACTTCACTAAATACTAAACACAACAGAATAAACAAGAACCGGTTGGACCGGGTGATGCTCCCCGAGAAGGTTCTGGACACATGAGTACAAAAATGAACAAAGGGCAAAAACTCCAAAATTAGGCAAAGCGGAGTTATGTTTTTGCACTGCACTTCTATTCAATGAGATCTATCTATCTATTAAGTTTCCTGATGATATCATAGTTATGTCCCGGGTAAAATTCAAAGTGTAAAAATGAACAAAGGGCAATAACTCCAAAATTAGACCAGGCTTTGTTTAGGTTCTTTAAGCATTGCAGTTCTATCCAATTATATCTAGCTACCTACAAAGTTTCATGTTGATATCTCTAATAGTTTTAAAGTTATGTCCCAGACAAAAGTCAAAAAGTAAAAATAAACAAAGGGCAATTACTTCAAAATAAGGCAAGGCAGAGTAATGATTCTTAAGCACTGCACTTCCACCCAATGAGACCTATCTATCTACAAAGTTTCATGTTGATAGCTCTTATAATTTTAGAGTAATATCCCGGACAAAGTTCAAAGTGTCAAAATGAACAAAGGGCAATAACTCCAAAAGTAGGCAAGACAGTGTTACAGTTCTTGTGCACTGCAAACTTACTCAATGAGATCTATCTACCTACAAAGTTTCATGTTGATATCTCTTATACATTTAGAGTTATGTCCCGGACAAAGTTCAAAGTGTAAAAATAAACAAAGGGGAATAATTCAAAAATTAGGCAAGGCAGAGTTAAGGTTCTTGTTCACTTCACACCTACTTAATGAGATCTATCTACCTACAAAGTTTCATGTTGATACCTATTATAGTTTTAGAGTTATGTCCTGGACAAAGTTCAAAGTGTAAAATAAACAAATGGGGGTAATTCAAAAATAGGGAAGGCAGAGTTACGGTTCTTGTGCACTGCACACCTACTCAATGAGATCTATCTACCTACAAGGTTTCATGTTGATATCTCTTATAGTTTTAGAGTTATGTCCCGGACAAATTTCAAAGTGTAAAATAAACAAAGGGAATAATTCAAAAATTAGGCAAGGCAGAGTTACGTTTCTTGTGCACTGCACACCTACTCAATGAGATCTTTCTACCTACAAAGTTTCATGTTGATACCTCTTGTTGTTTCAAAGTTATGTCCCGGACAAGAAAAGGGGACGGACGGACGGACAGACAGACGGACGTTCTAACAGGAGATTAATAATGTGGCTACTCTATTGTTCTCTCTTTTGTTCTTTTTAGCCACACAAAAGAAAATAGCCACATAAAAGCATTACGGAATGAATGACAACAAAGAGAAAGAACAGTTACCTATTGTCCCTCTAGCCACATAATTACTGTCCTGTGAGTGCGGACGGACGGACGGACAATGCAGCGACTATATGCTCCCCCGAAATTTTTCGGGGAGCATAAAAATAATAGCATATATACATATAAATTAACCATTTATTAATAAACCTAATAAAATAATTTTACATACAATAAGGCTGATTGTGTTGTTTCATTCATAAAGATGCTACATGAACTTTGTAGGACTTGTTTATTAAAACCAGATTTATGTATTGTTGTATATAGTTATATAATAAAATATAAAATGATGCCATAGTGAATGTATATGCATGTATATATGTTAGTTGCCTTTAACCATTTTATTTTTTGCAGATAGAACAGTTATTTAGTTATTTTTTGTTTACGATGCTACTAGTAATTATTTATGAACATAATATATACTTATCAGGGTTATTTACCTAAAAACTTACACGGTACTGAATAAATTAAATAAGTAGCCCTTTATCATTTTACGTTTTTACAGGTACAACATCACACCGTACAATCAAATGGGCAGACAGCTGTGCTGTACCAGTATATACATGTCGGCGCGGGGAATACAATTGACGTACGATAAGTATTCATCTATTTTTAACATATCCAAACTGTGTTCGAGTAAATCAATGTTATGGATTCATAGTCAACATCCAAAGAAGCATGCTAACAAATTTCTGGCCCTGTGCAAGCTTTACTTCACATGAATTTTGACTGAAAATCACCACACTATCCGATGAGATGCGGTATTTTTAGTTTGAAATCACAACAACTTATATTTTCTCATGATAATTAATCCTTTTTTCATACGATTCGTAAACGTCAACATTTTGTCATTAAATATTCCAAACTATACCTTCAAAAAAGCTTTTCTATTAAAGTTATAAGGTATTAAAGTTTGTGTGTCATCAAAATTTTAGTAACGTCATCAGCTGTTCGCCTCTTTTTAATGATAACATCGACAGCAATTCATCGGCAAGGATGAATAACGCTGAAAGCTGTTAAAAGAAACAATTTTCAGCGCGTTTGTGCTACAGTAACTAGGAAAAAGTAAATTTTTTTTGTTCATTTAAAATATTACTTTATTCATGATACTTTCTAATAATATTATTTTTATTATTATTACTTTCTATCATTTGTTGTATCTTAGCTGAGAGGCCTATATCTCCATTTACCGCACCGTATTTCAATATTGATATTGTTCATATAATTGAATGAGTGAGTGAATGAATGAATGAATGAATGAATGAATGAATGAATGAATGAATTAATTAATTAATAAATGAACGAACGAATGAACAAACGAACGAATGATGCAATATACGTATATGTTTAAATAAATTGTCTGTAGAAAGTATATGAGTTGTAATATTCTAAAAATTACATATTATACATTCATTTTTCTTCCTATGCATGTCCTGTTGTTGTTTTCTATTTCAGAAGGCCACTTTTGAAATAAGATATATATGATTGTTATTGTATGTTATTAATGTATAACCTTCTTTAAATAAAGATATTATTTTCATTATTATTATTATTATTATTATTATTATTATTATTATTATTATTATTATTATTATTATATAAAAAGGTAGCAAGATCTATTAATATGTTTCTGAAATGTTAAATTCAAAGAAAGTAAAGGCAAATTTAACGCTTTATACGAATACTCTGTATTATAACTAAGTCCATCAAGTGTTATTATAAATAATGGCATATAGTAGACATGTCCCATGCAGTAAATGGATGTGTAACCCGAGATGTCTGCCATATAAAATGATTTATTTAAAAAAATAAAACTTTAAATAATATTTAAGAATGGTTATTATTTCTATTGCACTATACATTAAAACAGATTTCAAGGATAAATAACAACATGTTTTTCCATGCACTTTCATATCTCGGGTTACACAGGCATTCACTGCATAGGACTTGTCCATTATATGCCTTTATTTATAACACTTGATGGATGCCTTCATTTAGAAGACTGAATATTCATATTAAGCGTTAAATTTGCCTTTGCCTTTCGACTTAAACATTTCATAAACCTATTACAGGAACTCCACTGAGGTTTATAAGCCTAAAAACATGAAATTTTATTTTTTCACATAAAAAAACAAACAACATGAGCACTAAAACATAAATATTTATTAAATATAACCAAGAAATATAGGACAAATACATTGAAAATCATATGTTTGTGCTATTCTTAGTCCGATTTGACTGAAAAGCGTTTAAACTCTTCAATTTTGGGTCATTTTTTCACTATTATAATATTCTGGAAAAACGGAGCAAGCTAATGATCGGAAATTTTGCATATAAGTTATTAGTATAGATCTACAACAAATGGAGAAATAATCTCAAAAAATTATTTCCAGTCCCGTCATGTCAAAAAACCTTAGTGGAGTCCCTGTAATAGGTTTGGCTACCTTTTTATATTGAAATACAGTGCGGTAAATGGAGATAAAGGTCTCTAACCTAAGATATAACAAATAATAGGAAGTAATAATAAAAATAATATAATTAGAAAGTATCATGAAAAAAGTAATATTTTAAATTAACAAAAAAGTTTTTACTCTTTCCTAGTTACTGTAGGACAAAAGCGCTGTTTTTAATTCATGTAATTGTTTCTTTGAACAGCTTTCAGCGTTATTCGTTCTTGCCGATGAATTGCTGTCGATGTTATCATTAAAAAGAGGCGAACAGCTGATGACGTTACTAAAATTTTGATGACACACAAACTTAAATACCTTTTAACTTTAACAGAAAAGCTTTTTTGGAGGTATGGTTTGGAATGTTTAATGACAAAATGTTGTCGTTTACGAATCGTATGAAAAAAGGATTAATTATCATGAGAAAATATAAGTTTTTGTGACTTCAAACTAAAAATACCGCATCTCATCGGATAGAGTGGTTATTTTCAGTCAAAATTCATGTGACGTAAAGCTTGCACAGGGCCAGAAATTTGTTAGCATGCTCCTTTGGATGTTGACTTTGAATCAATAACATTGATTTACTCGCGATCGAATGTTAAAAATAGATGAATACTTACCGAACGTCAATTGAGCTGCGTCACGACAAAACCAACATAATGGGTTTGCGACCAACATGGATCTAGACCAGCCTGCGCATCCGCGCAGTCTGATCAGGATCCATGCTGTTCGCTATCAGTTTCTCTACTTGTGATAGGGTTTGTAAGCGAAGAGCATGGATCCTGATCAGACTGTGCCGATGCACAGGCTGGTCTGGATCCATGTTGGTCGCAAACGCACTATGTTGATTTTGTCATGACATGGCTCAATTGTATTCTCCGCGCCGACATGTATATACTGGTACAGCTGTGGACGCTGGAACAGCTGTCTGCCCATTTGATTGTACGGTGTGAACATGTATTTAGTTATTTTTTATGGTAACTAATAATGAATATAACATGTACTATTAATGGTTGTTTGATTAAAACCTACACAGTTAAGGATATATGATAATGGCAATTTATTTCTTAATTACTTTCGCTTTCGGCTTTGTTAAGTACGGGAACGTATAGCGACCACCCCTAAATGTTAGTTAAAACAGAATTTTTGACAATTTATTTAATACATATTATATACCTTACAAATTTTTACAAACTAACATGATCTGAAATATTTATTTAGTAATATCTACAACCCCTGCATGTTGGTAAAAACAGAATTTAAGACAATTTATTTTACACACGTTATATATTTGACCAATATTTACATTGATATTTGATCTTGAACATATATCATTTACCCAATCTGCTGTTAATATTGCTGGATTAAAAATTATGTGACATTTTTCTGTTTATTTATATTAATTAGTTTTATATATTGAGATTTTATATTCGCATACCTCTATCATTATAAAATATAATATAACATATTCTACAATTTATATTTGATAATGAAGGCACAATGGAAAGCTTTTTAAAAACATTATATATGAGGCTTTCTGTGTTCCAAAGATAAAGGAATGTTTAAATAATTGTGCTTCAGATAGTGTTACAAGATAAAGATTATATAAAAAAGACAAACTTCGTTAGTTGTTAATAAGCATAAAATAAGCAAGTGAAGTAATACCTGATGTAAATTAGTTATCATAGAAATTATTATATTTTTGTAAGATATATAATATATAGAGCTTAAAATGATAACTTCCGACAAATTTACCATTTTAAATGTATGTACAGAGGATGGTACATGATAAATATTATATAAAAAGGCATATTCGACCAGTTGATGTTATTATAGGAACATAGATCCAAAAACTTAAGCGATATTTCATCTTATATGATGTGTGACACGTGAAATATTAAGACATTTGTATTTGATTAAGGAAACAATTAAATCAATTTATGTTGTAAATCAAATAAAATACGTATTTTTTGTAATTTATCGTACGTTTTTATCCTATAATGCAAGATAAACTACTTATAACTATTTAACAAAATGAAAAAAATAAAACATAGAGGATATTTGTTTAGTTCAGTGTTATATGCAAATATGATTTGAGGAACGAATTACATATCTAAAAAGATGTAAGTTTATTACATTCTTTTCGGTGGTTTATAGAAAATTATCAGTGAAAATAAAACAAAAAAGGCTATCCCGGCCAACTGGGTTGAAATTTTAGTTTTTGGTGTTTCACTCGGTGAAATTTTATTCGACCCTTTTTACAAACTAAAAAAAATTTTTTTTTTTTAAATTAAACATGAAAAGAAACTTTTTTAAAAAAGGACTTTAAAACCTAATTTATTAATTTAAAAAAGGGGGCCAAATAAAAATTAAAACCCGTGACGCCCTTTTAAAACGTCACGTCATTGATTTTGGAAACCCATTTACTGTGCACGCTGGTTTTTCACTAAACCAACCCCGAGGGGTTTTAAAATTTCAAAACAGTAAAATTTATAAAAGTGGAAATTTTTCACTTTTTTCAAACATTTAAAATTTACCATTTTTAACCACTGTTTATATTTTTTTTTTAAACCCCACCGAAAAGAATTTTAAAAAAATTTTACATTTTTTTAAGATATGTTAATTCGTTCCTCAAATCATATTTGCATAATAACAAACATACTATATAACTGTAAAAAAAAATCATTTGATATAACAATGTATATCACAAGAAAAGCATTGATGCAAAGCATCAAAGGGCGACGCCAAAAGAATTTGATCCAGGTTTGCACCTAAATACTTAAACAAAAGATGTGTACTTTATAGCAGTACCATCTTTCATGTGACCTGGAAGGCTTGGGCCAGTTTATGTTGAAACTTAAACCAAAAAGAATAGGACTCTGTCTTGCCAAGATGCAAAGACAATTTATAGTCAATAAACCAATCTTAAGATTTACTTTACCAGATACAAGGATACCTGAGTCATCATCATATAATGACAGCACAAGTATCACACCTGGGAAGAAAAATATGACCAGATTAATAAAAAATCTGTGTTCATCTTAAAAGTGTCAAAAACCCAAAAAAAAAAATGTAAATAATGACCCCCTTTAAAAATATACTATTAACTTTAAGTATATTTTTAAAGGGAGTCATCATTTACATTTTTTTTTTTGGTTTGTGACACTTTTAAGATGAACACAGGTTTTTTTATCAATCTGGTAATATTTTTTCTTCCCAGGTCTGATACTTGTGCCTGTGCATATAATAAAAGCTTATTGCTTAGGGTTGCAGACATGTCATTGACATATATTAGACATAAAAGAGGACCTAAAATGAACATCAGGGGGACACCATAGGTATTCAGAGAGAAGGAGTACCAGCCACATTCACCAGCTGCTATCAGAGATAAGACTTGAACCATGCAAGAATGTCATTACATATGGCAGATGCTTGAAGTTCCATGAAGAAGAAGAAAAAAGAACTTCTTCATGTGCAGTATAGTGTGATCAACTGTACCAAATGCTTTTTGTAGATTTAAAAGTATCACGCAATACTGCCTTTGTCCATTTCAAATTAAATGCAATCTATTAAATGAATCAAACATGTGTCAGTTGAAAAACCACTTCTTAACCCTGACTGAAACTGCCTGACCATGACTCGAACCCATGACTTTCAGAAGACCAACTGAGCTATCCGGCCGGCTACACATTTTCTCTTTAATAATGAAACAGTTCTAAACCTAAACCTTTTTCCCCACTATATTGATTCATGTACTTGAATTTCTGATGTTTACAGAGCATAGTAAATTAAACTAATGGTTATTTGCAGTAACAGGATGAGAAAAACTTTCAGCTTGACCAGAACTCAAACCTGTGACCCACAGAATAATGTACCGCGGCTGTAGCGATTGAGCTATCTGGCCGCTTACACATTTTCTCCCCTAAATAGTGAACAGTTCTAAACCGTGACAGATATTTAGATTTTTAAATTAACAGATAATTAATTCTTAATTAATAAATAAGAAAAAAAAAACCTTACATACTCATAGTCTTAATTAAAATAACAATTTATATTACATAATTATTATTGTATAATTATTTTTACTAAAAAGGGCTAAGACAGTTATTGGTTGTGCCATTATTTATAACAGGTCAATTTGAAAGTGAATATAACTGTGCTAATACATGTACAATATCTATGATAAGAAATTTTATGAAGGCTGATTTGTATTTTACATTTTAAGGGCACCGGGCGAAAACATGAAAATGCAACAAACGAACCACTTTGTGGTAGATTGTATTTTCATGTTTTCATCTGGCGCCCGGTTACTTTTTGTACTTTGTTGGTTTTTATGTGGCACAAATCACCCACTATAAAATTTAGTGCACAAATTTATTCAAAGGCAAGTAACAATTTAATCTACTCTATGAAAAGTCTGTTGTCGGGTTGACTCGGGGAAAACCTGGGGTTTGGGGGCCCGGGGTCCCTTCCATTCCCAAAGTTTAAGGGCCAAAAGCTGCCCCTTTTTAAAAAAACTATAAAAATTTTAAAAAAAATTTTAAAAATAACTTTTCCCAAAAACATGTTTTTTTTTGGGGGGCTTTTTTCCAATTATTTTTCTTGATCCAAAGGTTTTCCGGACTTTTTTCCCAATCAAAAACTTTTTATTATCATTTTTTAATTTTTAAATAAAAGGGGTTTTTTCCCTTTTAATTTAATAATAAACAAAAAATGAAACTTTTTAAATTCGAATATTTAATTCATACCCCCATATATAAGATAAAAATGATGCCAAAACCCATAAAATTTTCCAATTTTCAAAATTAAAAAATTTTGGAAATATTGGGGGTTATAAAGCCAGTAAAAGTATATATATATCAATATTCACTCATCAGGGCCTCTATGCTTTTTGATGACCTTACAACTGGTAAATTTTATAAAACAAAAATTGTAAGTAATACCTAAGATAGACAGAAAAGAACACATAATTTAGTAAACATGAGTTACTTCCCCTTGAAATAAAGAAAACATGAACCCCAAAAGAACACCCTAAACATCAAAAGTAAGAAATGTTGCAGGCTCATTTTCATTATGCCATGCAAATTAATGGTAAAGTATTCATAAAAAAGTAGATGGCCATGTGACAGCAGTAATTGCAGAAAATCGGATAGCTGTCAACATCCGGATACTGGTACACTTTGTAAAAAACAACCATTCTGTTCAACAGATAAACGTAATATGGATAAAATCAATAGGATAATCGTTTACAACAGTCCATTACCTATCCAAAATTCTTTGCCGGGAACTTTTTTCCCTTTTTGGGAAATTTTTTTGGAAAAATAAAATAAAGGGAAATGACTTTTTTTTTAAAAAATTTGGTGACCCAAAACGAAAAATTCGAAAACCGGGTTTTTAAAGTTTTTTCCCATAAAAAAAAGGGAAACAAGCTTTTAACCCAGAGCCTGCAATTTCGGGGAAAATAAACCCAATGCACTTTGCTTTTTAAAAATAAAGTATTAAAAAAACCAAATTAAAAAACTTTATTTTTTTTATTTGTTTTTTACGAATCAAAAAAAAATATAATTAACAAACATAAAATTAACTGTTTAATAATAAAAAAGCTCCTTCCAAAAGGCCCAAAAATAAAAAGGGCATTTCCTTTTAAAAGGGACGACCCCGCTCAGGGGCGTCCCCCCAAAAATTAGGGATGGTCGCTATACTTTTCCCGTGGAAGGAATACTTTAAAGTACTTTTTTAAAAAACCCCAAATTTCTCAATCTTTTTGCTTTTTTTTCCCAAAAATTAAAACCCAATAGATCGGGGCGAATATATTTCCCCCGGGGACGGGGTTTGAAAAGGCTGGGCCTAACTCAAATATAAAAAAGTCTCAAAAAACCCAAAGCCCCCTGTATTTCGGGAAAATTTTTTGGGCCCAAAATATGAGCGGGTCATTTCCCACCCGGGGGTTTTTAACCGCCGGGAGATTTTTTAAATTTTCCCCTGAAATTAAATAAATTTAAAGAAAAAAATTTTAAACAAACCCCTTTTTGGCCGGAAATGGCCAAACCCCTTTTGAAAATTAATCAAATTTTCTTCCCTTAAATCCTTTTAAAGCAAAATTTCCAAATTTATTTTGAATACAAAAAGGTTCAGATCAATTTTAGATTAGGTGTTTTTCCCTATAAGGCCAGTTACACAGACGGTCGGTCCCCTATCGGTCATTTAATTTTAAATTTACTCGCTGTTATGATCGGTTGTCATGCGTGATTTTATTAGTCGCCGGTAGAAACCGGCGACTATATTTGTAATAGTTTAATATTTACCTATGGTAGGAGAAGCCCTTAAAATCTGAAAATAAAAGCATATCAATCATTGAACAATTAAAGACAACATTTATTTTTCAGTAATCACAAAAAATCAAACATATGATAACTTTGCTCAGTGAATGAAATATGCACATATTGACGTCTTAAAAAGCAACATTACAATTTTCATAAAATGAATCAATAACGTATCCCCAGGATCAGTCATTGAATATTAGAGATACTATTACTTTTTCTATGTGTCAAGCATTGCTATTTTATAATAAATAAATCATGAATGATATTTGAAATGACTCTTTAGAATTATTTGGTTGTTTATTTTTATGAGACCTTTTATATTACATTATTTTATCTAATTATAAACAAATGCTCCCTGGTATTTCGTAAGAATCACGTGACTACATGTTTATATATGTTGTATATCGTTATAAAATCTATTAATAGTAACAGATTGCTGATAAGACAGGTAATTTGTTAATGGTGGTAACTGATATGATGTAAATCATTGTAATTTTGTACAGATAATTACATAAGTTATTTTTCATTAATCAGGTTCATACTTTATATCATAAGAGAAACCTGTTTACTTTAAAAATACATTTTCAAAACCTTTTCCTTTCTTCTTGGTAAAGGGTTTAACTTGGCCCTTTCTGTCAAACATTCGACAAGAAAGTTCAATTGTTTAGTTTAGGTTGAACATCCCAAAATAATGTTATGCTTTAAAGAGGCACATTATTGAAATATATAATGGTAATCGTTGATTTCGGTATATTCCGTCGGTTTCCGTCATGCATGTTTCCAAAACGGTATGACGTCAGGGGTCCGGAATCGTATTAGATACATAGAAAAAAATAATAAACTATCTTTGTGTTGATAGTTTATTGCACTGAAAGGCAATTAAACGTTAATTTTATATATCGTATGTAACGATTGGAATACGTGTATTGATTTCAACTAAATTATATATTTTTTCTATAGCACATAATAATGATGTACAACACTTTTACAGTAAAATTGTATTGTTTCATGTAATAATTAAACATATATATTTTCATAGTCACTTTGCAAATATTCGATGATCGGTAATTATTTGTCTGTAATTATCTGAATCTGAAGTAGCAATTAACCTATACGGATTTCAATGTATGGTACAACAGTATATGTATAAAGTATAATTACAAGAAGAATTACCAGGATAGCATTTGCCTTACAAGCCTCAGTGGCAAACATTACTCAACTCATTGTTCCCTTATTTTTATACTTGAACCATTAAACTTATATTTTCTTATATTTATGATAATACAATCATTTTTCTATCCGGCGACTTGATGCTTTAGCATCAAAATCTCTACTTGTTTCTGGTTTTCCGTGTAAACGGCCATCGGTGACAGAAAAGCAAACTCAAACGGGATTGGATCGGTTGGATCGGTGATAAAAATGCTGAAATACTATCGGTTTTGTCGTTTGTAAATCGGAGCTAAATCGGGCGTAAAGCTGATTAATCGGTGTTTGATAGCTAGTCATCAGTGGTTAAACACTTTCCGTCAGATATGGCCGGTGATTCATGTTTGGTTATCTTTGTCCGATCGGCGATATCGGTGATTAAGAGCTTGCATATCTCGTTATATAGGTTGCTGTCGGTTATTTGTAAAATATTTTCACCGCTCGAGAATTTTAAACATGTTTAAAAATCCCAATCGGTAATTTTTCAGCAGTTGATACGTGGAAAACAGGTGACCAATAGGTGATATCGGTGTTAAGTACGTTGTCATCGGTTCACTCCACAATTTGGCTAAAAAAAACTACCGATCAATCACCGATGGTTCTGTGTAACTGGGATGTAACATGTTATATATTATTCAATCACTGCTTAAGCTACAGTCTCACTTACATCCCGGCAGAGCCCCGGCAGAGCCCCGGTAGACGTCCGGGGTGATCCGGGAACGACCGGGGTACGACCGGGAACAACCGGGGTACATCCGTAACTCTGCCGGCAACGTCCTGGATGATCCGGGATGATCCGGGAACATCCGGCATTCGACCCCGGATGGAATGAAATATTTAATATCACCGGGGTGGTCCGGGATGATCCGGGAAGGTATAGCTTTGCCGGCTTCATCCTTAGCTCTGCCGGGAACGACCGGGGTTATACCGGGAAAGCACCGTAGCTCTGCCGGCACAAACCGGGGATAATCCGGGGTATGATATAGCCGGTAGAGCTACGGTAGAGCTACGGTAGAGCCCCGGTATATGCCGGCAGAGCCCCGGTAACTACAGGCAGAGCCCCGGAGGATAAAGGTAGAGCTACGGTTGATCCCGGTAGAGCCCCGGTAGAGCCCCGGCAAAGCCCGGATCATTTCAAAAGAATAAGGACAATTTGCGATGATTGAACTTGTTTGTATTAAAAGCCTTCCCATTTCCCTTCTATCCAGTATGGCATAAGGATTTTTCAGAAAATCATCATGAATTACTATTCTGGAACAATAGATATTATATTAAATAAAAATTATGTATCAAAGTTATCATTTTCGGGCGTTTTCAATCCACCGGGGTTCTACCGGGGCTCTGCCTGGATCGTCCTGGGCTCTGCCGGGGCTCTGCCTGGATCGACCGGGGCTCTGCCTGGGTCAACCGGGGCTCTTCCGGCGTCATCCGGGAACGACCGGGGAAGCACCGGCATGAACCGTAGCTTCACCTGGGCTCTGCCTGGATGATCCGGAGCGCATCCTGGGTGGTTAGTAGGGAACTACCGTAGTGCTGCCGGGGTAAGTGTGACCGCAACAATAATTTCATCCCGGATCGTCCCGGATCATCCCGGTAACTTACCGGGATGGTCCTGGGCTCTGTCGGGAGTAAGTGAGACCGAGGCTTTAGCATGACATCTACGGTGCCCTTTTATTATGTTAGTTTCTTACTTTAACCCGCATGTGTGACGAGAATATAGATGATAGAAAATTTAAATAAGATATCCACGAAGTCACTTAAAGGCCATTTAATATATAAGCTATGGAAGAAATATGGGAAATTAAATTGATTCGATTAACCAAATGAATGACATAGAAGAAAACATGGAACATAAATCAAGCGCGCGGTGAAATTAAACCACACGATTTGTTAATATACCTTAAATAACACAATGGAACATAATGGTAGTCGTTACTTGGTAAGTTTTTGACATATAAAATTAAGAAAATAATACGCGGTCGTTTATTTAAAATACTTTAGTCTTACAACATCGGAAACTATAATAACTCGATTAACTATATGAATTAACGTCTGATTATAATCAAGCGCGAGGTATAAATTATAAGCTATGGAAGAAATATGGGAAACTAAATTGACAGGTCGCTACAGATAAAAAAAACTGTCTAAATGTGTTTTTTTTCTTTTATGTAACTTTTAAAGGGTAAGATATGTCTTTAAAAATCAATTAAGAGTCGTTTTAATTTCTTTAATTTTAAAGTTCAGGCCGCCAGGCCGCTGGGCCGCCAGGCCGCCAACTTCACAAAAATGACAAAATAAAAAAGTTCTCTGAAAGTGATTTTTTCTTTTGATATATCCTTTAAATAACAATAATTATCTTTAAAACTTCATTAAATGCCGTTTTATTGTTTAAATAACATTTCTACAACATTAAAATTGTTGGCCGGCAGGCCGCTTGGCCGCCAGCTTCATGCCGCCAGGCCGCTGGGCCGCAAACTTCACGCCGCCAGGCCGCTTGGCCGCCAACTTCACAAAAATGACAAAATAAAAAAGTTCTCTGAAAGTGATTTTTTCTTTTGATATATCCTTTAAATAACAATAATTATCTTTAAAACTTCATTAAATGCCGTTTTATTGTTTAAATAACATTTCTACAACATTAAAATTGTTGGCCGGCAGGCCGCTTGGCCGCCAGCTTCATGCCGCCAGGCCGCTGGGCCGCCAACTTCACGCCGCCAGGCCGCTTGGCCGCCAACTTCACAAAAATGACAAAATAAAAAAGTTCTCTGAAAGTGATTTTTTCTTTTTATATATCCTTTAAATAACAATAATTATCTTTAAAACTTCATTAAATGCCGTTTTATTGTTAAAATAACATTTCTACAACATTAAAATATTTGGCCGCCAGGCCGCTGGGCCGCCAACTTCACAAAAATGACAAAATAAAAAAGTTCTCTGAAAGTGATTTTTTTCTTTTGATATATCCTTTAAATAACATTAATACACTTGTTACTATATATAGTAACAAAATTGCCTATGATTTCAACTGATTATGAGTGTCACGTGACCTATTATGAGTTTGCGGCCCGGGGCCGAGAACTAGTTATCAGCCCGCAGAACATGTGCACGTGCACAAACTGAAACAATGACGTCACTTTTAACGTCATCAAACAGTTAACTGTAAAAGTGAAAGTAGGTTGTCAGCACGAATCGCTTTATTTTTATTATGAGACCTTAAGCGTATTTAGTACAAACACATTTTTGTTACTATTGAAATTTGAAGAAATAATACGACAAATTCATTCCGAAAAAAAAGAAAATAAAACTTGCTTCTTGGTTCTACTGCTTTGAACACACAAACAGAAAACATCTCTGTACTGTACAGTAGAAGAGTACACAAGAATTTCAACGAAAGAACTTCAAAGTCTATTTGTTTTGATTATGTTTTTGTTATGTTTTTGTTGTTTTTTTAAATGCTACTATTAGATCTACCAAGTGTATTAAAGACATTAATACACGTCAGCGTAGGGCCGGAAGGTGATAATCGGTCCTGAAAGAATAATGGCCCTCGGGCTAAAGCCCTCAGGTCCATTATTCATTTTGTGGGCCGATTATCACCTTCCGGCCCTCTCCTGCCGTGTATTAACCTCTTAATAATTATCTTTAAAACTTCATTAAATGCCGTTTTATTGTTAAAATAACATTTCTACTACATTAAAATTGTTGGCCGCCAGGCCGCTGGGCCGCCAACTTCACGCCGCCAGGCCGCTGGGCCGCCAACTTCACGCCGCCAGGCCGCTGGGCCGACAACTTCACGCCGTCAGGCCGCTGGGTCGCCAACTTTACACCGCTGGGCCGCCAACTTCACGCCGCCAGGCCGCTGGGCCGCCAACTTCACACATCTACTTTACCTCTATAAAAGGTGCTTAATTTCAAACACTACTGAAGGCTTGCTAGCTAGCAAATTGCAATGCAATGGTTCTACAAAGAAATAACCGCTGGGTAGATTAAGAACTGATTCAGTCCGTTCTATCGCCAACCGTTTTGGTGCCCATCGGTCTACAATTTCTCGGCTTCGCCAGCGATTTCGCTCTACAGTACAGGCCGAATGGCGTCAGATTCCACTAGCGACTATCCGCACCGTAAGGTCTATGAGGCGACAATGTACATCTGTAAGAGTCGCTGATGGAGGAAATTGTCGTTTCTAAATATCCCGACTGTGACATTACGAATAGACATTTATGAGTGACTTTGTTTTGGATTTTCATTTTGTTTTTTGCCTTTGTTAAGTTTGCAATAGCGTGATAAAAAGTGTCATTTTGGGATTTTCACCTTAGGTTCTTCGATTTACCGGTGTAAATTTGATTTGAAACATTTTGAATTGTTTTCAGTTGTTAAGTTTGCATTTTGTATTAAAGTTATGATATATATCTAATGGAGTCGTTAGTGTTTTGTTTTCATGTAATAAAATGCATATAGTGCGGGCGTGCGTTTTCATTGTCCTTAAGTATATAATACCGGTATATTTGTTTGTATAAATAAAACATAATATGATTGTAAAATAAAGTAAATTAAACATACTGATTGCATTTAAGCTATATGTTATTAGGTAGGAAATTTCTCTACGAATTACCTTGAATTTCTGCTACAACCAGGATGATGAATGATATAACGGTTATTATCAGGTCGGACCTGCAGATAAACCATATACAGATACGTATAGCACGAGATCATTAATACAAAAAGTTTCGATGATTTATTTCAAAAGAAAAAAACTTTATGCTGTATACTTTTTTTGAATTTGCTTTGAACGACGGTATAATTAAGAACTGCTACATTAGTTATACACGTACTTTAGAATTATTGCTCGCTTAATTGCCTAAATGCAAAAATAGTGTCAGTTATATAAAATACAATAATTTTATGTTTGAAGGTTAGGTTATAATCTTGGTATTATTAAATGTCACGATCAATTTTGAACTATTACACGAAATTGATGTAAAGTCAGAGAATGTACAGTATTTTAAAACTAAGCAGTTAGGTCTTACCAATTACTAAGACTGTTAAGATATCTTTTCGTGCCAAAGCTATACCATTTCAACGCTATCTCAAGAATGTACAGACAACAAAACGCCCAGTCAGCATCTTTGACGTTCACGGCAATCAGGATGACGTTCACGAAAACTATCCCGTCATAAACTAAGCTGAAATACCTTAAACGACAAATAAACATCTTAAAACGTCAATTAAAAGAAACACAAACTATTTAACAATTTTGCTTTTAGATCGATTGGGCATAACCGAGGGGACCTGTCCATTAGGAAGGGATATTCCGATCCGAACCGCAAACATTTTTCTTGCATATTATACCATATCATATCTTATTTCTAAATCATCTTTACCTCAATAAAACAACATTTTTTCATGGAAATTAGTGTCATTTCATCCGTTACTATTTCTTACAATAGCGTACGAATTCATAACGGCGAAATGACGTCAACCTAAGCTTGCATTTTCATTCTTAAATACGCTAGAATGACGTCTTGTTAACGCGGTTCATTAATAAAATGTGCTCAAATGACGCCATTGTATAGCACGAGGGCGAGATTTCAGGCATGGGTAAAACTAACGGAAACACCTGTCTGATATGCAAGAAAACAAGTTCTTGCAACTGATATTAATCAAATAACGTAACGAGCAAAGCCTTCCGGATTTTGATTTACATTCAATGATTCATGAACAACGAACCTACAGTTATCATACGTTTCCCTGTTCGTCGACATATAGGCCTAAAGTTTTCATTTCATTTTTATTACTTAGTAAATAGATATCAATTCTGAGTGCATTGTTGTAGAATAATGCACGGTTTGAGTTCAATTGCGCATTAATATTACCAAGAAGGCCGACAAAGCATTTGAACGAAAAGCCGTGCATTATTTTACAATAATGCACGAAGAATTAATATCTATTTCAATTCTAACACGTCAAGAAAAAAATATATAGTTGGACTATATGTTTGGCTTTCGCCTCAGAGTTTTCAATAGAAACGTTCTTTAAAGGCTGTTCCAGTCGATTAAGTCTACTGTTCGCAGAAACATTAATTTCGAAAATAATGAATTTTGAAAACGTTGATAAAATTTTTATTTTCTTTCACTTTATATTTTTCAAGCGAAATACAGGGAATTAAAAACGAAAAAATGTGATATTTAACTGGTTTACGATAGCGTTCTTGTTTTGATTGTTTTTGCACGCGCTTGGCGCTACATTGTGACGTCACGTAAACAACACTTTAAACGTCTGTGCAGCGTTAATGACTGAAATAAAGATATTGTTGTTCGAATTTATTTTCTTAGTGAGACCATTTTCTATCAATTTAGATAGTTTTTCAGAACAAAGTTCAACAATAAATTGTTTTTAATTATAAGATTTTTCCAACAAAATGGCGCCGTCAATATGTCGGATTGAAAATACAGAGGGGGAAAATAAGAACGGCGAGTATATTGTTATAGAACAATGCACGTTTCCGACCTTCTTTGTTTATATAGAAAATTTTCCGATCGTGTTAGAATCTAAGTAAGAACATGATTACGTATATCGTCGCCGCACATACACTGATTAATCTTGAATTACTTTTACAATTTGCAACATCAACAGCATGGAACGAACAGGAGAATTTCGTAGGCATTCTGAACAATTTATCAAAGAACGTGGAAAACGTGTTATTGAAAGTGCGGCTAAATTAAAAAGATTTGCAAGAAAGAAACATTTGATAGCATACATACATTGATTCAACTACTTTTCGTAATGCTCTGCTTGATCTTGAGTTATATAATGTTTTGAAGTGTAACTCCATAAAATTTTTCCTTTCAGACACCACCGATATTGGTACGTTCAACAAGTCTGCGATGTTGGAAAATTGCTGACGAGCTAAAAAAGATGAAGTTCAGGGCTGCTTTTCATAGAAAGTCCTGAGTGTATCCTAAGTCCAAGGACTTATGGCAAATTTAAGACTAACTTAAGACCGTTCCAATAAATATTTTTATCCTCAGCAAAATTTTAGAATTTTAGTAAATTCATTTTCCTGAAGAAAGTTACAAAATATAATGAAATACCATTCATTGAGCAATTTGTAAATATTTATCTGCATTGCTGTTTAAAAATTGAAGAGTATCAACATTAAAGTCTTAAGTTAGGACATATTTATTAAAACAAAACTCTCAGTTTGGTCTTAAGACATATTTTAGACAAGGACTTTCCATGAAACGCAAACCAGAACATGAATTATGATAGAGATAAGGAAAACAGACCATTTGTAGTACAAATATAATAACTGATGTAAATCTGAATCAATTAAATTGGAACGTTTGATCATAGAATTAACGGTAAGATATATCAGTTTGTGGCACAATTTGTTTTAAATGTTGATATATATATCAATACAAGAGCGATCAGTGGTCACATGAGTCGCCTCGTGATAGCAATTGCAGCTACAAGGAAGCAAAGGCAAAACGCATTTTTATTGAACGGCCATAACTCATCCAAAATCATTCAAGCGGAATGAGCTACCGATTAATCCTGTAATGTTACATTGAAATTGCATTAGTGATATTACTCATATTAGTGATATAAGAGGAGTAGTCCGGACAAACTTAAAGAAATAGAAATAAAACATTTAAGAGCCATAACTCTGCCAAAAATCATTGAACCGGAATGACAATATGCACAACTAGACATGGTACTGATCATACCTGTAAAAATGGATGAATCTGTACCAGTAGTCTTTGAGGAGTAGTCCGGACAAGTTTTGTGACGGACGGACAGACAGACAGAGAGACGTACAGACGGAAAAGACAGACAAACGACGGAGAAGTGATCCCTATATGTCGCCGCTACTCGGTATAGGCGACGCAAACACAATACTTATAAATCCCGTTTTATCAGTATCTAGGACCATCATCAATAGATCGGTCTGGTGTTTCGTTACTCCAGGATGTGCAAGATTTATCAGCCTTGTCCATGTTTTGTATGTAACCATTTCGTTTCCATCTACATTGATCTTAATGACCTCAAACGCTTGATTCAAAACTTCCTTTTTCATATGTGCAGAATGTTTTATTTGAACCTGAAAATGAATTAAACAATAGTTGAGCTAATCAAATTAAATTATTATCTTCCACTGCTTAATCTTATATCGAATGGTACAAACAAACAGACACACACATGCACTTCCATATCAAGTATACAATAGTGAAAATTTTAAGAACGAGAACTACCGCTATAATGAACGTTTATTTTAAATGAAATTAGATTGAATGGCTATGTAGCAGTCTGAAGAATGTCATAATATCAAAACAGACTTATACCTTCATATTTTCCCTGTAACTGTTGTAGGTTACAGCAAGAAGTATATTGAGAATAAGATACAGGCACAGAATAATATAACTTGTGAAAAATAGGCAGTACCAACGATTATCTTCATATGCAGGCATCCTACAATTCAAAATATTAATATTACTGAATGTCGAAGATTGAAAGATATTATAAGCTAAAGTTTTGAAGACTGCAATTTCAGTTATTGCAACCCCTTATTCCTGTGCTAAATTTGAATCCTTGATAACTTTGTAGATAGACTTATAACAAAGTCTAATAGCAGAGCAGAGCAAGTAAATCGTCAATAAAATCAAATCTAACATTAATACAAATTGTTTGAAATTGTTTCGTTTTGGTGTTTTAATTATAATATATTAGACAAATGACCGAGATCAAAACCCATATTTCATAAAAAAAAATCAATTACATGTTATGTGGATGAATAAAATAAAAAATATGCTAAAGATATAATTTCTATTGAATAACTATATAACGAGTAAATGAGCACTTTTTAGAACAAAAAATTGTAAGTAATATACATATTCGTCATTTTACTACTTAATAAAGATAATATGGAGTATATCAGATAAAATTTAATGTCTCTTATTTATGTCATTTATAAAAAAAAGTATAATTATGTTTTGACTTTTGGCAAAATGAACGCAACCGAAAATTCAATTATAATGTTTGTTAAACCGCTGTATGACTCAGCAATTAATTTTCATTATTTTGAATATTTCTGCCATTTATTGAGACGTGTTGGATTTTATTTATTTGACTTACATGACATCCGGATTGTTCGCTGTTGTCACAAGGACGTATAACTCCCAAAAGCTTTCAAAATAATTCTTAAAATATTCCCTTCCATTTGGGAAAGTTATGTCTTTTCTGTAAAAGAAAGAGATAATATTTTGACTTTTTCAAAATATAGATAAAAAAATCTATTTGTCTTAATTAATTTAATGCATGGTTACTTGTCTTCAAGCTTATTTATCAATGACACATTTAGTCTCAGAAAATATGTTTTCTTCCTATAAAAAGAAAAATACGTGTCTTATTTTAATATTTAATATAAACGAGATAGTAATCGCCTAAAAACAAAAGACTTACCAATAGAATACTGGTCCATCAAGAACTCTGATTTCATTGCGTATTACAATAAAATAAAATAAGATGTTAAACCAAAGTTGGGAAAAAACTACAAGCCTAAGAGTTGCAAAAGGAAAACCAATAGTTGACCGAGGAGAAGCCCTATCCATAATGACAATAGATACCATAGAAGTGGTCAAAGTAGGTAATGTAGCTGAAATAGGATAAAGTCTTGCTAGAATATGATGTGTTAGGATGTGGTGTAAATGGGGCCGCGCTTTACTTTTCCTTGGTCATTCAGAGGCACTGGTTGACGTCTTTTGTAAGGAGATTAGATGCTGATGATGATAATGAGTGCACTAAATTTATTATAGAGGCAACTGATAGTTTCAAAGAGAGGTATAGGTTATTAATGGCTACCTCTCTTGTAAGTATCAATAATGGCATTACATGCTAAGTCCGAGTTCTCAGTCCTTTTTCTTGCAATGTAACGTTCAGGTGGTAGAAAGAATCGCAAGAGTTGTGAGTTCAAGAGGAAAATGCGAAATAAAGGAAGTAATCTGTGTCGCATAAGAAGTGTTAGTACTCAAGGGATGCAGAAGTATTCAAAGAGTATTGTAGAAGTTCCAATTGAAAACAATTCTGGTCATCAATAAGTCCCGTTCGACAGGTTAACTATGAGTAAATAGTAAAAATCCATAGTCGGCCTTAACCTAGAAATTAGAATTTCCAGCATATTTGGATCAAAACAGCAGTCACTAAAGTGTTAACAAGATTTTTTCAATTTTTAGCTCCTGTGACCAAGTTTTTAATTTGAGATTACCCATATTCGAACTCATTTGAGCAATTACTTCGACTAGCATCCTGGCGAACTTGGCAATTGAGTCAAAGAATGTGACCACTAGAGTGTTAACAATGTTTTTCCATATTTGGGCGGTTTGACCTAGTTTTTGACCCCAGGTGACTCATATATGAATTTGACCTAGAAATCATCAAAACAAACTTTCAGACTAATTTCCAGCATATGTGGATCAAAACAGTAGTCACAAAGTAGTTTTAACAATTTTTTTTCTATTTTTAGCTCCTGTGACTGAAATGACCCATGATCGAACTCATTCTAGTAATTAACAAGACAAACCTCCTGACTAAAATTGTTGAATATTGAGTCAAAACTCTGACCACTAAAGTGTTAACAAGTTTTTCCATTTTTAGCTCCTGTGACCTAGTTTTTCATCTGAGATGACCCATGTTCGATCTCATCCTAGTGATTAACTAGACAAGCCTCCTGACCAAGTTTGTTGAATATCACAAATTTGACCAGTAGAATGTTAACATTTTTTTCAATATTTGGGCAGTGTGACCTGGTTTTTGACCCAAGGTGACCCATATTCAAACATGACCTAGAAATCATCAAAACAAACTCAGACCAATTTACAGGATATTTGAATCAAAACAGTTGCCACTAGAGTTTTAACAAGATTTTTCTATTTTTAGCTCCTGTGACCTAATTTTTCATCTGAGATTACCTATGTTCGAACTTAATTTAGCATCATGACCAAGTTTGATGGCAATTGGCATTACGCCGCCATCAATCAGACTGGCAGGGGTCACAGAGATAAGCCAATCAGCGATCTTTATCAGTTCACGCTAAGATGCCTACGAAGTCGACCATTTTCCTTAGATAAGCTACTTGTCTTTGACAATGGTGCAGAAGTAATTTAGATTGAAATTATTTCAATTTTCTGTCAATTTAATTTTTTTTATCGATATACTAATTAAGTTACCAAATATACTGACATATTGACAGATCGAGGAAGTTACTTTATTATACAAAAGGTCAATAAATTTCTACATATGGAAATAATAAGTGCGAAACCTTTATCCTGGCTATAACACAATGCATTAAAATGGATAAGGTTTAAACAAATCCACTTTTTTATTTCCAGAATATCCAGAAGATATGACATTTTTTTCGTTTATATCATATAGCGTCAATAAAAACGCAGCCGTAAAAATGCCAATATATTGAGTAAGTACAATAAAGAATTGGGTAAACCTAAATATTTCTATTAAAGTTCAATAAATTAAGATTAAATGTTCTGTTTAATACGAAATAACACCAAAAGCATCATGTCTGACGTATGTGAAGCTTATTTTTAAAAAGAATGACGTTGTGTATTGTCGTGAATCATATCAAATGTATATTAACAATACATAAGATTCACATATCATACAAAGCTAGGCAAGGGCACGCAATTTTCTTGATCAATTTTTTACAATTCGTGACCAAATTAATTTTTTATCTAAACTGAATTTCGCACATAAAACCCGAAAAATGATTTTAAATTTATTTTTGTCACTAATAGAACTTTACTGTTTTTTTTTCGCTGTTTCAATTTAATAAAACTTCAAATAAAAGACATAACCATATACTTTTCTACATACAGTTTCTCTTTGAATTTGTAAGATATAGTGATAGTTTTTCAGTTTTAGATTTTCATTGAAGTCAACAAGATATAAATCGGTCTTTGTAAAACGTTTCATGGAATGCAGATATTTTTTTCTCACTTTTTTTAAATACAATAATACATTTATACATTGAATAATATATCTACTATTCAATAAAAATATACAAAAATATAGGGTAAATTCATTGGTAGAATTAGTGGCATAACAGTTTTGCGAATACATCGGTACCGTATTTTGTCTTTGATTCTTACTGACCGGGTCACGTGAATCAGTGGGCGGAGCGATCCCTTCTCTGGCGTAATGCCAATTGAAAAAAAGTGACCACAAGAGTGTTAACAAGGGTTTTCCATATTTGAGAGATGTGTCCTAGTTTTGACTCAAGGTGATTCATATTCAAATCATCAAAACAAACTTTCTGGTCAATTTTCAGGATATTTGGATCAAAACAGTAGCCACTAGAGTATGAACAGGATTTTTCTATTTTAGCTTCCGTGACCTGGCTTTTCATTCGAGATGACCAATGTTTGAACTCATCCTAGTAATTATTTAGACAAGCCTCCTGACGAAGTTTGTTGAATATTGAGTCAAAAATGTGACCACTAGGGCTTAACAAGGTTTTCCCATATTTGAGCAGTGTGACAAAGTTTTTGACCCCAGGTGACCCATATTCAGATCTGACCTAGAAATTATCAAAACAAATTTCAGACCAATTTCCAGGATATTTGGATCAAAACAGAAGCCACTAGAGTGTTAACAATTTTTTTTCTAGTTTGAGCTCCTGTGACCTTGTTTTTCATGTTCGCACTCATCCTAGTAATTAACTAGACAAGCCTCCTAACCATGTTTGTTGAATATTGAGTCAAAAATGTGAGGTCTTAACAAGGTTTTCCCATATTTGGGCAGTGTGACTTAGTTTTTGACCCCAGGTGATCCATATTCAAACTTGACCTAAAAATCATCAAAACAAACTTTGAGACCAATTTCCAGGATATTTGGACAGTGGCCACTAGAGTGTTAACAAGATTTTTCTATTTTTAGCTCCTTTTACCCCATATTTGGGCAGTGTGACTTAGTTTTTGACCCCAGGTGACCCATATTCGAACTTGACCTAGAAATCATCAGAACAAACTTTGAGACCAATTTCCAGGATAATTGGACAGTGGCCACTAGAGTGTTAACAAGATTTTTCTATTTTAGCTCCTGTGACCTAGTTTTTCATCTGTTCGAACTCATCCTAGTATGTTATTTGACAAGCATCCTGACAAAGTTTGTTGCATTGAATATCGAAAATAAGACCACTAGAGTTTTAACGAACAAATGTGAACGGACGACGGATGACAGACGACGGACAACAGACATTCAACGATCCTAAAAGCTCAACCTGAGCTCAAGTGAGCTAAAAAGCCGAGCTAAAAACAAACTATTAATCATATTAGAGACTTTTTGCGCCTTTACCTCACCTAGCAAGTATGTATAATATTTTGCGCATTCATCTACTCCTTACGTTTTTGATGTCAGGAGATCTTCAGTTTTTAAATATTTTGATATGTATGACTAGTGGTAATACCATATTATATGTAAACGAAAAAATGGTGAAATATTGCACTATATTGTGACTGGACCGATATTTGCATTTCTTTGTTTCGAGAAATTCAAGAGAGACCTTGTATTTCTTAAAATAGAAATTTAGCTCTCTTATTGTAAGAACATAATTTTCAATGCATCGATCTCACTCACAAATATTTTAAGAATGAAAAACATTCAGGCTTTGTTGAATTTCTTAGCATTATAAAAATAGTCATTCAATTTCAAATTTTTCTTTATACTATTTTACAAAAATCATAAAACATCTCAAACAGACAAGATAATCAATAATAGATGGAAATAAATCTTGTTTATAAACAAACCTGTTTCCCTTTAATCTATTTTTAGGGAAAACCTCCGATATGTAACTAGTTCAATGGCATTCATAAAATTAAGAGTAACCAATACTTCACCTTTCTTGGAATATCTTGATCGCCACTAAAGCAAACACTGCGATGAGGAAGTAGAAAAGAACAATCACGTGACTTATCTGAACCAAAGATATCCTTATATTACTCCATGCTCTTTTTAACTGAAACAAAGGCTTGTATAGAGTAAGCTGGAAAATTTTAAGAAGCTTAAGGAATGTATCGTTCTTCAACATGCATTTCCATATTTATACATACGTAAAAGATTATTGTGTTCAAAATAAAGTGATGATAACAATATAATTTTGGAGTTAGATATCCTTTTTTATGTGTGTACCGCCGTATGAACACATTTGTGGAAGTTCCTAAATTTTAAATACAAATGTTCCTTTAAATTAATTTTGCTGAAGCAAATGCAGCTTGGGACCGTGGAAAGTAGCTTCCATTTGCCAGTGCCGTCCGTAAACAGGTTCTGCATTTTTCCAATTTGCCTTGTCAAAGCTATATTTGTTGTTCAAGTATTTACTCTTTTATTAACTTTTCTTTGAATATTTGCATTTGCTGATTGAAGTAATGTAAACAAAAAATAAGAGGTACTTACCTTAACAATTAATTTATTTATAAACGATTAATTAAATATGGCCGTGGTGTATTTGAAACAAATTTACATGACAAGGTTATCCGAGGATATTTTAAGAGAATAAAGCATTGCAATAAAAAGCCATTTTTATGGTGGCTGATTTGTGTTTTCGTCCTGAGACCCCACCAAGCGAAAAGTCGAAAATTAACAATTTAAAATGGCGGGGACGCGGAGCGAAAACACGCTTATTCGCGAGGTTTAAGAAATAAAATGGCGGTGTCGCGGGACGAAAACATGCTCATAGTGCAGGGCGAAGTTTAATAAATAAAACTTCGCCGCGCGCACCCGATAATTAGCGTGTTTTTGTCCCGCGATCCCGCCAAGCGAAAAATCGACAATCAAGTTGATAATCAACAAGTTAAAATGGCGGAGGCGCGGAGCGAAAACACGCTAATAAGCGATGGCGCGGGGCGAAGTTTAATAAATAAAACTTCGCCTAGCGGGGGCGCGGAGCGAGATCAAAGAAATAAAACGTCGGGGTCGCGGGACGAAAACACGCTAATAAGCGGGAGGCGCGGGGCAAAGTTTTGACGAAAACACGCTAACTTGCGAGGGCGCAGGGCGAAGTATAATTAATTAAACTTCGCCCAGCGGTGGCGCGGAAAGAGATTTAATAAATACAACAGCGGGGCCGCGGGACGAATACACGATAATTAGCGGGGGCGCGGGTCGAAGTTTTGACGAAAACACCCTAATTAGCGGGAGCACGGGGCGAAGTTTAATTAACTAAAACTTCGCCGCGCCCCCGCTAATTAGCGTGTTTTCGTCTCGCGACCCCGCCGAGCGAAAAGTCGATAATTAACAAGTTAAAATGACGGGGCGCGCAGCGAAAACACGCTAATTAGCGGGGCGACCGCGACCGCGCCATTTTAATTTGTTAATTCTCGACTTTTCGCTTGGCAGGGGTTGCGGGGCGAAAACACGTATGGCACAAATCAGCCACCATACATTTAAGTAAGTGTAATAAATTTTTCATGACAAGACATGTCATTTAGTCCTATTTAGTTGAAATAAATTTCAGAAGTTCGATCATCATGATCACCATTACTTACATGAACGCTATCTGAGAAGAAGAAAATGAAGAGGGGACGAAGAACCCTGGAGTATCTGACAGCATTTGGATATCTAAGGTTGTAAACCAAAACATACGCAATCATGTCAAGAATGGTCAACTGAAATCAGAAAAGACAAATCCTCATAGATAAAACTGTAATAAATATTTTAAATAATTTTATCCTGCAGACAAGGTTCTTTAATATATAGAGGATATTTGTTTAGTTCAGTGTAAGATCGGAATATATTTCACCGAGTGAGCACCAAAATGTATATTTCACGAGTGGCGCAGCCAGGAGTGAAATATGAACTTTTGGTGTTCACAAGGTGAAATATATTTCGATCTTACACTAAACTAAACAAATTTTCTTTTTATTATATGCAAAGAAACGTTTTAAAAAGACATTAAACCTAATCCTGATTGAAAAGCGCGCCAAATAATAATACAACGTGACGTCATTTATGACGTCACTTCATTAAGTTGGTACCCAGTTCTGTGCACGCTGGTATTTCACTGAAACAACGTAAGGGGCTTAAATTCAAAACAGTGAAATTATCAAAGTGGTAATTTCACTGTTTCAAACAGTGAAATTACCAGTTTTAAATCACTGATATATAGAGGGTATTTGTTTGTTTTGCATGTAAGATTGAAATATAATTTCACTGAGTGAACACCAGATGCAATATTTTCACGAGTGGCGTAGCCATGAGTGAAAATATAATAGCTGGTGTTCACGAATGAAATATATTTCAATCTTACATGTAAAACAAATAAATATTCTTTTTATTTCATGCTTTTTAAGTGATTTTAAGTATTTTTTACTGATTTTGCCGCGTAACGTCGCGCATTCTCCTTTGTGACGTCATCACATCATGGCGTCACCTCATCAATTTTGAAATATAGTTCTGTTAAATTTCTCTAATTTTGTTACATTTTTAAGATGATGTATGGTGACATCGCCTTTCTTTTCCTAAAGAAGCAAAATTTACGCATGACAGCATTTATTTCTGCCTGTTATTCCATTTAGTTATGATTATCTTTTCATCCGCATTCAGATATAGTCCGACTACAGTGAAAATTATATTTTATAAATTTCACTAGTGGTTTATCAGAATATAATTATCTGATATATTACAATAAAACACTGGAAAGCATGAAATAAATTTCTATAAACCACCGAAAAGCATGTAATAAATAAGCATCTTTTAATGAAATATTATATGTATTTAAAGATTCTATTAAACTAGTTTTGACTATACATGTAATTAATATTTGCACAAGCAATTAGTGTGTACATGATAAGATACGACTTTATTATAAAATATTACCCGCCCATTGTTACAACCAGTTTTGCAATAAAACAAGTTTTGCAATAACATTATACATCATTTTTAAACTCGTTGCGATTACAAAATTGTGATCCATTTTACTTAATAAAATGAGTTTTGTGTTTCGATTATAATCGAGATATTATTATTTTACAAAAAACATATATGTTTAAACATTTTATTCCATCCTACCAAACAATGATATATAATTATTAAATTGCAAAAAATACTTATATAATAGACTGATTTTCAGTTATTACCAAATTCTCCATAAATGAACCACCACTCCTAAATCAGTGTTATCATTAAAATGACCATAATAAGACCCGCCGAGATAAATTGTTACGAGAAATTCCGCAAAATAATTTTCAGTTACCATGTATTGCAAGTATAAATAATATAAAAATGGTAATGAAGCTACAAATGCACAAGTTTATGAAAAGTATATACATACAGCAGTACAGGCTATTGCAAGTATCATTTTCAAGTCCTTTTTGAAACCTTTTGGAACTCTCCAGTACTTTTGATGACAGATACGAAACCCGAACACCATTTGACAACATACTTCAATACTCATTGTCACCTTTAATAGGAGAAAGATAAAACATAATTATAAAAAATGAATTTATTTCAAAACTTATAAAATGTAAAAAGTTCCACCGTTTGCATTGCGTGATGTTTAAGTATAAATCATGATTGGATCTAATCTTAACATTGCTTTCCTCCGCCGAACCCAAAAAATCAATATCCATCTATAAAAACTCGAAGAAACAAAGTGCTCCATCTAGCTTTTGTTTTCAATCTCTAGATCAGATCGAAGTCATATTGTACTCATTAGCCTTTTTTCATTTCCGAGATAAAAAGAGCATATCAACTCTGTATTGAGCCCTGTAACACCGCACTTTTGGGTCAAACGCACTTTGGGGGGTCAAAATCCAGAAATGAACCCCAAAGTGCGTTGATATGCTACATATTAATGCACTTTGGGTTCCATCGTTCTAAAAATGTTAACCGAGGTCTGCTTAAATACTGAGTACTGACTTATTTTTTATCTGCAATTTTGAAATATTTAAGGTGAAGTTCAAGATGAACGTAGATACACATGCAATCGTCGAATTTTGATGTACAAGTAAAAATGTATTTGCTGCTTATTAAATGTAAGTGATAAATGTTTATAAATTTTACCACTTTAAATATCGCAAACTTTTGACTATAAAAACAAACTAACTAAAATAACAGATGTTTCGAAGAGCATTCTGTTCTGTCATTTACGTGAACAGTTTTGGTGTCATATTAAAAACTCCAAATTAAATTTAATAAGGAAAACCGATAAATGATAAATAAAATGTAATCATCAATTTACTTTCAAAAACATATAAATAAAATTCTGTTTAAATGACTTATAACAAGTATGTTAGGAGTAACTTTCATAATTGTAGCGCGAGGGCTACAGTTGTAAATTCATTTCAAACCTATCTCACAATTTTCGAGTTTCCGAAATATTTGGACTATATGAACGACCGGAATGACCATAATCACTCGATTAGTAAATGCCTTAAAGTAAATGTTTTTGTTGCTGTCTCGTAAACTTTTGCTTTGAAATCTAAATGACTTTTACGTATGTCATGGTATTAGCCAGGTATTACATGTTATGCCATGAGAGTAACTGCTTCTATTAGTAAATATAAATTATTCTTAGATCTATATGCATTGTACATTGATGTGTCAGGAATGACTTATTTTCGTTTTGTGGCCATTTTGAACGCTATCTTGAGACTTAAAATGAAATGACACGAGAGAAATTTAATGCAAACGATTACTTACGCCACCAGACATTTTATATTTTGATTCATTGAAATCTTACAGAAATATTTAAGAGAATTGTAAGGTTTTACAAAATGTATCTGTTTACGACCAAAAACGCTGCATTTTTATAAATGACCGCCATGTAAAAAAGATAATTTCGTATTTTCAGAAAATTAGCTTTTATATATGTTTGAAAATAGTTCCTGCCATATATACACGTGAATTTCATCTTAATATTCACCGTTAACATCTTATGACGTATATAGCTTACGCGTGAGCTGTAAACGTTAATTGAAAGAATCCTAGTTGAAAACGTATACAGCTTACGAAGATCTATAATTGTTAGTTAGTTTAAACATATTTATTTAGCTCGATTATGAAAGGAGTTTTTGCAACTTATATAAATCACTTTCTAGTCCACTTCCTGGTACTACTGTCATATGAGAAAAAATGATCGTGACTTGAGTAGGGCTCGAACACAATCATGATCCCTGGATTCAGGGGCAGCACACCTTATAATAAACCACTAGGCAGGCACTCCTCTTGTTAGTTTTTCGTTAACTGACGACGTTAGCTTACGGAAGCTGTAAACGTTGGAAATGTGGATCCAATTTCGAAAATGCATTTTGGTCATCGTCGTTATCGTCGAAGCTGAAGGTGTAGTCGTGGTTGTAGTTATAATCGTCAGTTAGCAAAGTCGTCGTCATCATTACACTTGTTAATGTTTCCATCCTTGTCGCAGTTTTAGTTGAAGTCACTGAAGTTGAAGTGGACGTCGCCGAAGGTGTCATTGTGAAAGCAATTATGGTAGTAATCTTGGTCGCAGATGATGTCGAATCAGTATTCGTAGAAGTACTAGTCGTAGTTGTAATTTCAAAATTAGATACAAATGTGTAGCAGTCATATTCGATGTCGCTGAAGCGTTGATCGTACTCGCAGTCGTCGATGCAGTCATAATCGTATTCACCTATTTGTAGTCGTAGATGTCGTAGTAATGGTTATAGTCGCCGAAGCTGAAAGTGTTGGCGTCATAACAGCACATCGTCATAGTCGTAGTCGTAACTGTACTCGAAATATTTAAGTCTTTGTACCTATAGTCGCCCTTTAAGTTGAAGCTGTATTGGTAATCGTATATGTCTAGAATACTTGTGGCCGCCGTCACCGTCGTAGTATTAAACGACCAGTCGTCGTGAAAGTAATGATCGAAGTCTTGGCTGTAGCAATCGACAAGTCGTTGTCGTAGATCTTGGCAAAGTCTTTAAAGTCGTAATCGTAATAGTCGTAGTAGTTAGTCGCAGTCATGTCGTGGTTGCAGTTAAGTTGCCGACCTATCCTTTGAATTCGTGGTCGTTGCTGAAGTCGTATACGTCAAAGTTGTTTCTTCATTGAAGTCGTCTTTATCCTCAGGGTCAGAGTCGTACTTGTAGTTATATCATTCGTAGTCGAAAAAATGGTCGCAGTTTGTGGCGAATTCTTAAAAGTCGTAGGTAGTCGTAAAAGTTGTATTCGTTATCGTAGTCATAGCTGTACTCGTAGTCATTAATGGTGTAGAAGACGTAGTCGTGGTCGTGATCAAAGTCGTAGTGATCGGAGCCGAATTAAAAGTCGCAAAAATATAGACGTGGTCTTTGTCATTGTCGTGGACGATCACAAGTTTAGTCCTGTAACAAAATGAGCTACTAGTATATACGATAATATGCAGCATCTTGGCGTATACAGCTAACGGTAAGCTGCTTTCGGTGTAAGCTGTATACAGCTGTAAATGTTATTTATTGTATTCACATCAAACATATTTATATATACATGTATCTTACATTAAGGCCATCATTCTATGACACACATAATGAAATACAAAAATATAATTAATTGTAAATTGGGAAATAAGCAGAGCGATCATCTGTTATTGTTATCCTCTGTATATATTTCGCCAAGTACTTCATTCCTTATTTTAAGTTAACCCTTGGCATTAACAACAACATATTAATTTAAAATACAAGTACAAATGTTGCTGCAATGCAGCAATTGAGAAGCTCCGCACAATAAATGCGCTCATTACAGATACCTTACCAAATTATTCCTGCGCACAGGTCATGTTATATTCAGATTAAGTACTATAATTGTAGATTTTTCCGAATGTTTTGTAAACCATTTTTTGCATAATTATACTTATCTTATGCACTGTCCATAATTAAAAAGAGGGGTCAGATATTTAATTTGAAAAAAAATGCTTTCACTAAGTAAAGGAAAGTAATCCCATTGAATACAAGACTTGTAAATGTAATGTGACATGACTGTACTGTGTTCTGTTTGTGTCACTACTGTAGTCAGTAACATAAGATGATAAAAATATCAAAGTCTGTTTTTTTTATTATTATAATTGTTACAAATAGTAACAAAAGGGACTAATATTATAATATAGTAATATTACATGCATTTTGTTCATGTCAAATTAAAAAAATTGTTTTTTTCAAATTGTTACCTGAATTTTAGTCAGGTATGAGGAAATTCACTAACATCATGTTCGTGCAAGTCAAAGATATAAAAGCTTCTTGACATTGGTGATATATAAAAAGCTATTGTTAATTGATTTATTGGGAGATCAATATACTTTTTTGCTGAATTGCTTAAAAACCTTTCATAAAAAAACAATACACCTCATGTCCAAACTGCAGATCAAAGTTTCTGTTGTTATCAATGATATATAGTCTATGCTTAATGAGGATCCATCCGCCCGAACGGGCACTAAATGCAGCTTTCGCTGTTAAGTACGGACCCTCGGACTTGTCACCAAGCACAAAGTGTTGATAATTTACCTCCGTGTACCAATGCTAATGAAATGTAACCTTATACACTAAAGTTATAATTATTTCAAAACAACCAATCTATCAACATGTTATTATTAAACATTTAGCTTCAGAAATATAAATTAAGAATAATTATCAAAAGCAAAATTATTTAAGTCTTATGCCTGAAATCTTCTTTATATTGACAAATTCAATCACTAATAGTATACTTGATATGCTGTGTGTAAAAGTAATTCAAAATGTAACAAATTATAATCTCATGTACTACTAAAAAAAAAGGGAAATAACAAATTTATAACCTAACTGTCAAAAATCAGAACATTTATAGCTATTTATAGCTTTCGAATTCATGCACAGCAGAACTGCTTTCCGGTTCTCATTCATTAATATGAAATGCTGCGAATCACCGAAGGAGCCCATGGACAAAAAAATAGTAAACACAAATAGCAATTAATGAAATTCATTTTTATTGGTTAGATTTTATGACCCCAAAGTGCGGTCGTTTGTCTGATGTTAAAAATTGCGTATGTACCTGTGTAACGCACTCTTGGGTCAAAATTTGAACCCAAAGTGCGTTTGGCCCCAAAGTGCGGTGTTCTGTAACACCGAACTTTGGGGTCCGACCCAAAAGTGCATTACGCACTTTGATGTCATTTTTTGATCGCATGTACATATGCAATTTTCAACATCAGAGAAACGACTGCACTTTTGGGTCACAAAATTGATTCATAAAAATGAATTTTAGTGATATTTTAAAGAAATATCAATTAGTTTACTAATTAGTTATTAATTAATTAACTAATGGTTAATTGAAAATAAGGAATGAAGGGTGAAATGTATTGTGTCGGATACCAATAGTAGACGATATATTATTTTGTTATATCTAAGTATTTCATTTTGCATTTTTATATGTTTAATGTGTATGGAGTAATGTTTATACAATGTTACATTCAATTTAAAGTGTCATTGTGCTAATTGGTTTATTTGAATTGAAATGGTGATCGACAATTGGTTTTGGAAAATGTTACGGCTAAATTATAAATCTGCTTAAAAGTTAAGAAAACTGTGTCACTCTTTTTATAATTTAAACATTACAGTTATATACCGAAATGGCCTAAAAAGGCATACCGTTTATGCTCACAACAGCGCAGTGCGATTTTGTAAAGGGGTCAAGTGGCTTAACTCAGTTTCATTTTGGTTTACTGGATACTTTCCTACGAAGAAACGATTTACAATTTTTGGGATTTGTTTTATTATGTCATTTTTTGGATAGACGCGGGGGGTGGAAGGAAGTTTGTGACTGCTTCTTGTTTAACTTATATTTATTAATTCATATTATAACAATTGTTTGAATGTGTAATATGTAAGAAATACAAGTTAACCTGAATCACACCATTAACGGAGTATTGTAATTATTTATTTTACGAGTATTTCTTTAAATAAATGATCATTGATTTTGAAGTGTGACGTCATCAGATTGGACATAGTGGATATTAACTGCGCTGCCTTTGTCAATAACGTCACTAATTGGTCCACGAACTGCCCATCCAAGACAAGTGCGAACAGCATATGGTTGACCACTTACCCCCGCTCGCACCTCTAACGGAACATGCGCGTCCGGAGTATCCGTCCCAATAAGAAGCATGACGTCACTTACGTCAACGTTAGGAATTTCAATGTCCGACAGGTGGGGTATTTTACGAACCTGATCTCTTCTAGCGGCAGATTTAGTTGTAATAGGAAGTCTCTTTACTGTCCAAACACTCTTTAGATGAACATCATTGACACCGGCTACAGCTCGCACGTGCAAATTTACTTCCTGTCCAGATATTGTACTTCCGGTAGAACTTACGGTAGCAATATTGAATGACACTGGTTTTCCAGGTTGATTTAATGTTTGTAACAAACGCTCATCGCATAAAGTCTTATCTGCACCGTCGTCGAGAAGAGCATATGTCTTGCACGTGCTTCCGTTCTCGCTAGTGACCACTACGGGTATGATACCTAAGCATGCCTTGACACATGAGCCGCTTGTAGCAGCACAATTTACTGACGGATGTGTAACTGTGTGGTCAGACCTAAACTTCGCCCAACTATGCAACAACGTGTTATGCTTTCCATTACAGTCGGGAACATTACACATATTTTGCCTATAACATGTATCAGTCATATGTTTGCCTTTAAGACAATTGTAACAAAGTTTGAATTTATAAATCAGTTTGCGCCTATCAGCCAAGGTTAATAAGCTAAACTTTTGACATTTTGACAAATCAGAACATGTTCCTAAGCAACAATAGCATTTTCGTTCAATTCGGACTTTGTGCGTATCAATATGAGTAGCAAATGTCGTTAATCTAGCCTTGTTATTGTTTTCAGACATTGAATTGGATGCTTTAATAGCTGTGGGTTGTGTATTTTCTTTAACAAGATCTAAGGCATATATAGAACAAGCAACTTGAGATTTCTCATTTACAAATTTTACTACGTCAGAGAAATTTGGTTCCCTGCCAGCAATATTAATGTTATGTGCTACATCAACCCATTTTGTTCTGAAGTGTAAAGGTAGCCTTTTAACTTAAGCCTAAGATTTTCAGTATTATCAACATCTGAAACAAACCCTAACTGTGAAAAAGTTATCTCACATTTTTGCATATCTAAAGCAAGTTTTGAAAGGCTATTACTATCACCAGACTTAATTTGTTGTCCATAAACTAATTTTTTCAATATAAAATCTAGCAATAACATGAGGTTTACCATAACGAGTTTTCAATATTTCTCGTGCACGTGCGTAACCTACATCGGACTCTAACAACACACAATCTTCTATACAAGACTTTGCCTCGCCTGTACAATATTGTATAAGATAACTCAACCTAAGTCTGTTATCAAGAATCTTCGATTCAATGTTTGTTTCAAAATTCTTAATGAATTTACAATAATCTATGGCACTTCCGGTAAATGTCAATAACTCAGGTTTAGGCAAATTAAACCCTTCCTGTAATGTAGACGCTAGTCTGTTGAATGCCGTGTCGATGCTACTGATATCGCTAGTTACCTTACCTTTGGTGTTGGTTCTATAGCTTACTGTTGTATCAGAAGTATCCATGGAAACGTCACTGACCGGTACTTGGTTTCCGGAAACCTCCCTCCTGTTATATAGATGATCATTGGCTGCATTAAGTCTTTCTTCGTTGTATTCTATACTGCGCGCACTTCTGCTAACTTCTTTATTTAACATCACATCCGGTATTTGTGAATGAACGACTGTCGTCATATGAATGTCGTCTGTACGACTACCGCTGTTAATGTGTGTAGCGGTGTTGGTTTGTGGTATGTCAGTTGTTACCACCGGAGCCGGAAACATTGCGTCTTGCTGCCATACTGCCTCTTCAACCTGAGCTTGATCAATTTCACTTTGCACATCAAGTAATTGTTTACGTTCTTCAAGCTCCTCCCGTTCACGTTGCAACTTTCGTTGCTGTTTGTCAATGCGCTGCTTTTCTATCAATGTCTTTAATTTCTGTTCAGCAACTAATTTCCTTGCTTTAGCGCTAAGCATTTCAGATCGTGACGAACGCACTGACGAATTATTCGTTACCGTTACACGACTGTTCACTGAAATACAATCTTCTGTATTGTTCACAGATTTTTTCCACTCTGAGTAGCGTTCACTAAACTCAGCAATGTTCTTAACTTGACTGGTAAAATTACTTTCCATTGAGTTCAACTTTTCTGTATCCTCACACATATCAATACATAGGATATGTGCTGCCTTGAAATGTTCATATTTCTCACAAAGTTTATTGTATATTTCATGTACTTTGTCATAATTTTCTGATGATAACATTAAACGTTCCAGTTCATTAAATGTTTTCGTCAGCTGACTAAGGTGTGCAGTTCGCGACTTCATCGCATCAGGAAACCTTTTATAATCCATTTCCACCTTCTGCTCAGTAGGTCTTTAACCTTCGACTTGACAATTGTTAAACTCTAGTTGAGAATTATAAACACACGACGCCAGTGTTAGTGAGAATGCGTTTATTAACGGGAAACGTGAAACGTGCAACGTGAAACGATTCTCTGTACAAAAGAGAATAAAAATAAATCATTACATAAAATACAAAGATAATTATATCAAAACATAAAATAAACGTACGATCATCAATCAAAACATTTGTATTTACCTCTCAAATAAATTAAACATATTTTACTTAAATAGAGCTCTAATTACAGTACACTTAAATAATCTTATTTAAGATACATTCAATAAAATCCTAATATAAATTATCATTTTTAAACAAATAAATAAACATACCAACTATTGCGGCGTTTTAAATGTATCGTCGTGATGCTTATAAACTGTATGAACGTTTTTTAAATTTGTTTTGATCATTGCGTTTCCGCTTACATAAAAATATGACGTAACGCGGCGTCTTAAGCCGCGCAAAACGTTAACGTTAAAGGGCTTGGTACGTTTTGGGTCGATTTTGGCCCAAAATTTTGAAGAAATAAAATATTGAATATAAATGAGTCATTTAATGTCAGTTGACAAAGCAACATAATTATATGCAATTAAAAACTGACGTTCCTTTGTATTCGTTCCTTTGCGACGTCACGGATGATGTCAATCATCCTCTATTTCGCGCAAGATTCGCAAAAATGGGTAAATTTTGGTGTGATTCTACAAATATTAGGTTTACGCACTTTTTAACCGCTTAGGTTTTTACATTTTATATTCCCATAAAATATTAGCTTTAAATTATCGGTTACTGCTTGCGCACTTCTGTTAATTACCCAAAGTTTACACTCCGTCAGTCTGCTGTTTACATACTGGCAAATGGCGACGGATAGGTAAGGGGCGTAATCGGGTATATATTGGTAGTAGGAGAGGCTCCAGTTCTTCAATTAGTGAAGAGATAAATATCACTGTACATTTAAATAACATAAAGTATTTCTCTTTAGTGAACAATTCCAATAATATGCAATAACATTTATATTATTATATCATTTAATTATTATAAGACGTTTATTTTAGATAGATTTTCCCCAGACATTTAGTTGTTGACACTAATCCACTGATTGATAAATATATGTGACCTTTCTCGTCAATTAAAATATTGTAACACTGCTGCTTTGCTGGGCAAGTGTGTCAACAACTGAATAAATGACTCCGCCTACATTTACCTAGCAGTTTGTCACGTACGCACGTCGGCAAAGTCTTTTGAAGTCTTGATAAAACCGCCCTTTAATAATGATTGACACTTTTAGCGCACCAAATGATCTCTAGCACCGGTCAATCACTTGTCTCCAGAATCAGTTTATTTAGAACAGTGTGGCCATACCACGTGACTATGACGTCATTTTCGGCATCATTTCCAAGACAAATGTTGATCGATTCGGAATTGAAAATAGCCGTAAATATTTTATTTCTGTGCCAATTTCTTTGGGATATGCACCAGTCTGCGGGGAAAAATATAAGCTTTCCACAGAATATTGGATCTTCGCCAGTTTATAAGCCGTTTTATCAAACACTTTGCATAACCTTGGAAGTTGCTTGTATTTGAGCGGGCTTCAGTTGCAAGCTATTTCGTTTTCTGGCGTTATCTGGTCTACGCCATGATCAAAAAGTCAGGTTTACATCAACCGGGAGTACGGAAGGCAAAACTCTACCTAAATATGTTCATATTTTTATTATGAATGACATAAATCTTACATTTTTCTTCAATTGTCAATTCTGGCACCTGTTCCAAGTCGAAAAAAAGGACTACAGTTTAAAGCAGATTTTAGAATCTGTTGCAAATGCAAAGCATCATGCCTTGTACTCTTTCTACAATTTAGTTTTTTATTGTTGATCTTTCACAGAGAGATTGTGGAAAAAAAACTAATGTTTCTTAAAGCAATTACACTTACATGTATCGCAATAGTGCACAACACGTAGATTTAGTCCTGTCGAAAAATAATATTTTTGGTTTCGTTTTGAAGATGTTTGAAGTATTGCTCATCTTATCCTATGTAGTTATTTTAAATGTGTTTTATTCTATTTCACAATGGCGAAATTGATAAGAAATATATGTGCTCTTAGTGAGAGAAAGAGTTAAAATAAAAAAAGATAAAAAAAACTTTTATATGCTACGGAAATTGTTACACTTTAACGTGAGTGTTGTAAAGTTATAAGGTAATTTTTTCATTCTATTTTTTGTAAAGAGTAACTGACAAACACTGACACACGTGAATGTGACGAATATGTTCTTCTGTCGTCAAAAGAGAGACTTTTAAAAGGTATATATTTGAAATTACCGTATTATAAATTTCTATAGAGTTTGATAAACGAAATCACAATTTGAAGTACTATGCACATTAATCAGAATCAAAATCAAGAATCTAACTGCCACGCGCATTAACATGACGTTGACACTTTATGCTAATTAAGCTATAAGCACTTTCATCATCAATAAAGAGCGAGAATGGAGACCATGTGGAGTAAACAAAGTAAAAAATAGTAAACAGATAAATGATTTTACAAAACAAAACATTCAAAAAAAGACAGAAATAACAATGATTATCAATAATTATATGAATATTTACATTAAGATCTGTAATAGCAACACCGGCAAGATCTATAACTGGGGTCCATATGACACTGATGCGTCCATTGAATAATTGATAGCTAACATAAACTAAGTAAAATTACGATTACCTTTGAAGAGTATATTCAATTTTTATACTTCAACTGTCAAATGACTTACTTCTTTATTTACATATCAGATAATTCACTTATTTGGCAAATGCATTATGTTTATCATGTTTTAGATTTTAATATGTGGTCCTTTTTAAATCTTAAAATGCTACAAAAATCCTGTTGAGGGCATGTCATGCCGCGTGCAATAATCCATGCATTTACAGCCAATGACCACATCGATAAGAAATAGTCCCAAATAGCCCTATCGTTTTTATTTAGTTGTAAGAGACATTATTGTTAAAACATTCTACTCGATTTAAATGTTTTCAAACCATAAATATTCCGTTCCCTTCCTCTCTTTATTACAATGTGTATTAGTGAGCTCTCTGATAAAGCTGGGTTGACTGATATAATTAACTAAATTTGTCAGATATGCAGTTTATTAACAGAAATAGATGCAATAATAAAATAAATAGTGTTTAGTGTTCCTAAGTGAACGAAGTTATATCCAGTTCACGAAAAAACGGTTACCGTGGGTATGAAAACACGATGTAAAAATATTTTTTATCAACGAGTGCCACTGTGTTAAAAAAGCTGAATATATCATACTAAAACATTGCTACAGGTTCTTTACCAAGTATATACGAGTATATATGGTTATACGTATAAATAACTCTTTTCAAAAGAATAACATTTGACTTTAAAATTGCCGCGTTGAGGCGTAAAGTTCCCTTTTCACAGTATACAAATGGAAGTGATCCTGAATGTTCACGTTCATTGGACAAGCTAGTCAAACCGAGCCTGCAACATTTTCAATTTGGCCGTTTTTGGCGATATTTAGAGTTTCTGTTTTCTCTCTATTTTGAATATTCCACGTTTAGTATTGCTTCATGACACTAATAGATTTTTCATAATCATTACCGTGAAAGAGAGAATGATTATATTCTTTACAAATGCTTTTTACGACTTTTAAAATCACTTATAGCGCAGCGAGTAAAAATCATTTAAATATTCATTTGTGTTTATGTAAATCGTATAATAGTAAATAAAATGTTTTTCATGGTTAACATAATAATAGAAAGAGAACGGTAGGCATGTTGCTTTGCATTTGCAACGGGTTCTAAAATCTGCTTTAAACTGTAGTCCTTTTTTTCGACTTGGAACAGGTGCCAGAATTGACAATTGAAGGAAAATGTAAGATTTATGTCATTCATAATAAAAATATGAACATATTTAGGTAGAGTTTTGCCTTCCGTACTCCCGGTTGATTTAAATCTGGCTTTTAATCATGGCGTAGACCAGATAACGCCAGAAAACGAAATAGCTTGCAACTGAAGCCCGCTCTAATACAAGCAACTTCCAAGGTTATGCAAAGTGTTTGATAAAACAACTTATAAACTGACGAAGATCCAATATTCTGTGGAAAGCTTATATTTTTCCCCGTAGACTGGTGCATATCCCAAAGAAATTGGTACAGAAATAAAATATTTACGGCTATTTTCAATTCCGAATCGAGCAACATTTGTCTTGGAAATGATGCCGAAAATGACGTCATAGTCACGTGGTATGGCCACACTGTAGAAGGGTGGTGTTAAATTAAATCTTGTCAAAAAATTCTGAATATAGGTCATTAGTTGCGATTTTGTTTTATACATTTGTATTGAAATAATTTTACAAATTCTTCAAATGTTTGCATGCTTTCAATTATCTTGGAAGTGTCGCAATAGTGTACATTATTTTTAATATATGAGTCTCTCTGGCTTCAAAAACTTTATAAGTCACTTCTTAACATTTTTTCTTTCTTTTGTCAGAGGCATTGGTCAGGTATAAAAACAGGTACGCTGAATACCTTACGCTACCACAGTGATGAAGCATAGCGCATGCTTTACTGTATCATATAACATTTGCAAGTTGAAAAGTTTTTTAGTGTCCCGGAAATCAGTCTTGAAATTATGGCATGTATGTGTGTGTGATAAAACGAAAATGTATGTTATCGAAAAATAGCTGGAAAAGCATTTTGTTGGCAATTGTACCTATATTTTACTAGTCATAACTTGTGATGATAAGAAATTCGTCGGTAGTATTTTGTATACTGATATGCAAATTTATTGCAGTATATTACAGTACTGTAGCACCCACCAATGGTATATGTCATTGAAAAGGGTAGGATTTTTATGCACTGTTTTTACGTGTTCATGTATATTCTTTACATCATAAAAGGAATTCAAACCTATTTTGTGCTTTGTGTTGTTAGATATGAAATCTGAATATTCAAAGTATGACAATGAAATATGTGGTATTATCCTTTAACAGGAAACATAAATACGAGTGTAAATAATTCGGAACAAAGTTTATGTTGATTGATCACCGCCTTTTCCTATATTCTTTAATTAAAACAGTATTCTAAGCAAGTTGAAAATATTTTTAGTGACTAAGGTACATGTAGTTTAAATTATCCGTGCATTTACCTTGCAAAGAAAAAACTTCCGTAACAGAAAAAAATCTTGTACTAGTTCATTTTGTATTTTATTTTTTAACAGAATATAAACAGCCTCTGCATCATCGTATTATAATGATGATCTGTTTTTGAACGATACCAAAAAACTTCGACTTAACACTGCCGACTTTAATGTGTGTGTACATTTGTTTTTATTACCCCTCACTTTTTTCGTAATGCTAATTTCCCATAGGCCTCCGGGAGTTATTCTTACTGTTAATGCAAGTGTACCACGTGACTACGAATTTTGTACTGTTACATAGGTAACAGTATTTTTAACAGTATAAAATCTGGTCACGTGGTCTATTTTCTAAATAAAATTAATTAAAATGGCCGCCATTTTTTTCTCGATTCATTCTTATTTTCGACGATAGGGCATCGCCGAAGTAACTATTACTCTGATAAAATTTAGTTCTTTGCAACCTAGAGTCCCTTTCGCGTATTAAATATCTTTTTGTTGAATGGTCAACAGGAAACGTCCGTTTTCAACGGAAGTAATTGTAATGTAAATAATTTTGTGTGAAACTGGAACATGCAGACAAATAAAGCATGCAGCAAAGGATAATTTAACAATTTTAACCAGTGAAACGTAACAGATACACGAGAGTTGGTGGACAGACATCTGTAGGATATCATCGTTATTTTCTAAATGCACTTTGTCAAAAACTTTGCGAAGAATATTCTGGATGCAGAAGGATCAGATTTCACAGATCATGACCTTATAAATGGGTTAGTGTTTTGTTTTCTGAACAAAACACAGCTTATTTTATGTTTATGACTGGTAGATATCATCACTTGCCTAAGGAACAAAAGAAAAAAATCTTCTCAAGTAGGCCTACAGTGCACTTAAAACTTGCAAGGTAAGGACAGTTTAGTTATTGCTTCTCTTGGCTTATTTTTGTTACAGTTAGATTTAGTTGAGAAATTCAGATCATTACAGTATTTGTTCGGGGTAATAAAATAAATAACACATGGGTTTGTGGGTAGCAGTAAAAATATCATCCCTCGTATAAATACTGTTACCCTCGGCTACGCCTCGGGTAACTACGGAAGAGTATACTGACCCCCCTTATATATTTAATATGCCTGTTTAAAATACGACGATACATGATAACAACATAGTTCGTAATGTTTTTTTTTTAAGTTATATATATAGTTCATATTGATCTTTTCTGTTTTTGGCTACTATACTGTTAACGATACGTATTATAAACTTAAGTCTTTCTTAAGACCTTACTTTTATTTATTAGAAATATGTTTTTTCTTCTTTTCATTAAAATTCTACCCCAAGAAGCATACGTTTTCTTCGAGTAAACGCTTTTATTTATTTGAAAACAGTATGTTTTCCGAGGTATTATTTGTGTGACAGATATAGAGATGATATAATCATATGTAATATATATATTCTTAAACTGAGTTTTTAGATTAGATGATGTTTTATATGTTTCCTAAAATAAGTTGATCGTTATGATAACACGCTTGCGGTACACGAGTATTATATAAAATATTATAATTTATCAGATATATATTATAATTATATAAATGGTATTGAAACTTTGAGTAACTTATACTATAAATATTTCGTACATCTTTTTCAATGATTATACATATTTTTTTTATATCAAACGAGAAAATGGCCATTTAATATTATAATAATAGATGAGACTTATTATACCAAGAGAATCTTATTTAATTTATAAATTCATACATATTTTTTCATGAGATTCATATGATAAAGTCTAAAGTGTACAACTACTGTATGTTAAGAAGAACATTCTGTTCTCTTAAATTTCCAAATATCATCGAAGAAACAATGCATATTTGTGATTTATGGTGTATAATAACAGATAAAACTCTGCAAGATCTGTTTTAGATATCATATAACTTGTCACTTTTTTAAAGATATGTATTATACAAAGGTTTTCTTTTCTTGAAGGCATAAAAAATATATAAGGGGGGTCAGTATACTCTTCCGTAGGTAACAGTATTTTCCTCGGGATGATATTTTTACTGTTACCCACAAACCCATGTGTTATTTATATAATGTTTTTCTTCTTTTCCATTGTATTATTTTTAATTTATTTCATTTTATTTATTTAATTATGTTTTTTAAACGTCATCTTAAAATAAAAAAGTAAGTTCTCCGCGGCGATCGCCGACAAATATTTTATGAAACACGAAAATATCCTGTATTCAAGACCTAAGTTTTTGCAAAATCTATATACTGAGTACATAAACATTAATAAATCAATATAAAATCTAACACGTACGTGGTCTCCGGACATTTTGGCAGGAATTCAAGGGAGGCTAATCATTCTACTATTTCGGCAGTATGACAGTAACTCGATTGTTTTATTTATCAAAAGCGAATTGCAAAATTCTTATTTTGAGTATGATAGATAATGTTTATATTTAATAAAAAGATGCAAAGGAAACGTTAAAAAGTCCAAAAAATACCAAATTATAGACCGATCCGGTATTCCTTCGCCGGTTCCGTCAGTATGGCAGTAACTTGCCAATATTAAATATTTTGTATTATTTATCAATAGTGATTTTATTTACAAAAATCTTTTTACATATTATTGATATCGTTTTATATTTATTTAAAGATGCAAGAAAATTGGTTAAAAGTTCATAAATAGGCAAAATACAGGCCGATTTCGGTAATCATTCGCCGATTTCGGCAGTTTTCCCGTTTTCGCCGTTTGAAATATTTCTTCACTGTTAATTAAACCGATTTTCTTTTCACATTTCTTTTTGGAGGTCAATCAAAAACGTTTAAGTTTAATTTATAAAAAACAGGCAAAACAAATATTATTAAAATGCATAAATAATAAATAACCAAATCACTGTAGGCCCTCGACGAATCCGGTAGTATGGCAGTAACTCTTCGATCTTAGATTTATTGTTTAATCAAAAGTGATTTTATTTACAAAAATCTTTTTGACATATCATTGATGATGTTTATATCTTATAAAAATGCAAGGCCATTCTTTATAAGTTAATTAATTACAAAATTACAGGTCGATTCCAGTAAAGACCACCGATTCCGGTAATTCGGCCGATTCCGGTAGGTTGAGAGTAACCGAGGCATTATGTGAAAGATCAATATCGTATAATAATAATAATGATTCTGATGATGATGATAATCAAACACGTGCATAGATATAAGTTTCTGAACTTTACTAAATAGGTAATTACATAAGACCACTGAATAAAAAATATTTTCATAGCGGTAATATTACGAATATGTGTGCCTCTTCGTATGTCAAATTTCTAATAGATTTCGTTGGTTTAGCCCATTTAAACTGAAGAAGGTTCAGTGCCGAAAATTAAACTATGAACTTGTTAAAGTAATAGTGTATTTTTACAAAACAGCAGTTACTGAACACACTTCTTAAATAGGGTAAGTAAATTATATAAACAAGTAAAACGGTTTCCTGCGGGGAACATTTTTAATGATATAAATATATCTCATTTAACTTTTTTCAACATTGTTTGGGGGGATAAATAACGTTTGTATCAGGAATATAGTTGACAATAATCAATCAATATAGAAGAAGGTCTTTGGAAACTTGTGACCGTAGTTGAACGACCGGAGAAGGTCGAACATAAAACAATTATTTCTTTTTAAGAAAATGATTAAATAGGCCTACCATTCTATGAATAATTCCGAGCAAAAAAAAAATAAGTAAACACACAAGTTTACAAAATATCTCTATTTATTATGGCAGATTCCACTACGAATATTTTAATTGTGTAGATTTTCAGTATAAACAATTTATTGTTTGTAAAATTTGAGATAGATATTAAAGAAACATTGATAATTTTCAAACACATCATTCAAGTTTTCCATCTTAAACGGTAAAATAATTATAGAAAATTAGAAATGTCCAGTAATAATTTTTGTTCTTAATTATGTGTAATTCGGACTAATTCCCAAGAGGTAAATCCGTAACGTACCGGCAAACGGTATTTAGCCAGGTTTTCGAAAAGGCAATTAACCAATCATGTACGGTTTACAGATCACATGCTCCTCCGTGTACCGAAAACAGGTCACGTGCTCCTCCATACCTCAAAAGTTAAACGCGTACCAATACCCTGCGGTCTTCGAGGATCAGACCGCAGGGAATAAAAGCTATCGTATATGTATTCCTTTTCGTCTGTTTTAATATACTTCACAGTGACTAATTATTTATGTCTGCAATCGTAATTGAACGTTGAAATGTACATCAAATGTATCATTAACTCCTTTGTATTACACGATAAACAATTAAGAAAATACATATGCGTCACTATATTTTTAATTACTCGAAGCGATGCGCTCAAAATAATACGTGACGTTGATGACGTCAAACTGTAGTATTTTGTATTTTGATAGGTTGTTTTGATTTATTGATTATTATTTTGTCTAAACAGATATCTGGCTCAATCTTGCATCATTTGTTAGAAATAAAATTTAATTTTGATATATCAAATTTTGAATATTTTTTGCCGATCGGCCAAAATCGACCCAAAACGTACCTAGCCCTTTGACTACAAAAATATCAGTAAATAAGAAAACGATATTATGTGAATTAAATAGATGTAAGAAAGAGAAAAAATGTAACTATGTAACAAAAAATATAATGTTAAATCTTAATAAATTCAAAGAAGAATTGTATAGTCAGAATGAAAAAAAATATGTTAAGATAAAGTTCAACATCTTGAAAAATAAAGATCACGATATTGAAAAAGGCGTGGCATGATCTAAAGAAGTGCTACTTATGTATTTCCGGCTGTTTTCATGTTTGTACTATTCTTAGTTTTCTTTAGGCTGCCAGGCTGCTAGGCTGCCAGGCTGTTAGGCTGCTAGGCTGCCAACTTCAAGCTGCTAGGCTGCCAACTTCAGGCTGCAAGGCTGCTAGGCTGCCAACTTCACGAACATTATCGCATATGGGTAACCAATTTATAATTATAAGCAAATTTGGAAACTAATAGTTCTTTTATGATATTCTGAATAAATTGTTTACGTAAGGAGAAGTTTAATCATTTAAGTTTATCTGACTTATTATAGTTGACCATGAGATATTATCAATCAGATTCTAAGCTTTCCCTTTTTATATGCCCGAAAAAATTTCGGGCATATTATGTAATACCCCCCTTGCGTCCGTCCGTCCGTCTGTCCGTAAGCAATTTGGTTTCCGGAGCATAACTAAAGTTCCATTTGGCTCACAATATATTCAAACTTCATAGGATGATTGTCCTTTGGGTAGAAGACCCCTAGTGATTTTGGTCATTTAAAAGGTCATTTTTACTTCAAAACTGAAAACAGTTTCCGGAGCATAACTTTAGTTCCAGTTGGCCGACAATATTCAAACTTCATTGGATGATTGTCCATATTGGGTAGAAGACCCACCCCTATTGATTTTACGGTCACAAGGTCAAAGGTCAAGGTCACTATAACTTTAAACTTGAAAAACTTCCGGAGCATAATTTAAGGTCTATTTGGCCCACAATAGTTAAACTTCATAGTAGAAGACCCCTATTGATTTTGGGGTCACAAGGTCAAAGGTCAAGGTCATTTTTACCTTAAAACTGAGTACATGTTTCCGAAACATAACTTAAATTCCATTTGGCCCACAGTGTTCAAACTTCATTGTATGATTGTCGATATTAGGAAGAAGACCCACCCCTATTGATTTTAAGTCACAAGGTCAAAGGTCAAGGTCACTATTACCTTAAAACTGAAACAGTTTCCGAAAGATAACTTAAGTCACATTTGGCCCACAGTGTTCAAACTTCATAGTATGATTGTCCATATTGGGTAGAAGACTCCTATTACTTTAAACTTGAAAACAGTTTCCGGAGCATAACTTAAGGTCTTTTTGGCCCACAATATTCAAACTTCATAGAATGATTGTGCATATTGGGTAGAAGAACTCTATTGATTTTGGGGTCACAATGTCAAAGGTCAAGGTCACTATTACTTTAAATCTGAAAACAGTTTCCAGAACATAACTTAAGTTCCATTTGCCCACAATGTTCAAACTTCATAGGATGATTGTCCATATTGGGTAGAACACCCTTATTGATTTTGGGGTCACAAGGTGCTATTACCTCAAAACTGAAAACAGTTTCCAGAGCATAACTTAAGTTCCATTTGGCCCACAATATTCAAACTTCATAGGAGGATTGCTATTTAAAGGAGGTAATACTTTATTTAATTTCCATGTCTTACAAATGCTTTATCCTTACTAAATAAAAAAAAACACTTTCACGTATGTGTATCTTTGTACATGCACAAATACCTTTATTAGATTCAATTTAAAAGTGCAACCCGCTTTTGCATATACAAATGTACATATGAGCCGCGCCATGACAAAACCAACATAGTGCATTTGCGACCAGTATGGATCCAGACCAGCCTGCGCATCTGCACAGTCTGATCAGGATTCATGCTGTTCGCTTACAAACCCTATTACAAGTAGAGAAACTGATAGCGAACAGCACGGATTCTTATCAGACTGCGCAGATGCGCAGGCTGGTCTGGATCCATGCTGGTCGCAAACGCACTATGTTGGTTTTGTCATGGCGCTGCTCATATATACCTTAAATTAATTCAATTAAGAGCAAACCGTTCTTGAACTTACAAAAAATACCTGAAATACATTCAATTTAAGAGTGCAACCCGTTTTTGCACAACAATATATAACCAACATAGATTCAATTAAAGAGTGCAATCTGTTTAATGCACACCTGTATACCCAAAATAGATTCTATATAAGATGCAACCCGTTTTTGCGCACACCTATATAACATAAAGAGATTCAATTGTGCAACCCGTTTTTGTACACACATAAATATCTTATATAGATTAAATTTAAGAATGTAACCTGTTTTTGTACATACATCAGTACCTTAATTAGATTATATATAAAAGTGTAACCCGTTTTTGTTCACATACATTAAATGATTAAATGTATGAGTGCAACCGGTTTTTGCACACACAGAGATTATATAGATTAAATTCAGGAATGCAAGCTGTTGTTGTACATATATATCAATACCTAAAATTAGATTCAATATAAAAGTGTAACCCATTTTTTGCACATACATATATACCTTAAAGAGATTCACCCGTTTTGCACACATCTGTTTAGCCTAAAGAGATTTAGTTTATGAGTGGATCCCGTTTAGTATACACTGTGGCGCCGTTATATGTCGCAACGCCGCTAAAAGTCGCATTTGCCGCTATAAATTGCACAATTCCCACTGAATGTCGCAACCGTCGCTTAATGTCACAAAATCGTCTACCGTTAAATGTCGCAACTGTAACATTAAATGTCGCACGATTTTCCGTTACCGGTAAATGTCGCTTATCTAAATTCATGTACAAAAACTGGTTTTATGACAATATTGAGGTTATGTAAGTGAACTGGGGACCAACTCTAGATAGGAAAGGATTTGCTGTGATGTCTAAGATATTGGTTGAAATTATGGTTGAATTAAGGTAATCTTTGTTGGTTTTATAAATTAACGACCATTATCTATGCCAAAGGGCCCTTGGTGTTAAAACGTATTCGTATACTTTTTTCATTTAGCAACCCAGATGTGGGTTCAAGGTAGAAGATTGTCCCAGACAGATATTGAATTAAAATTTAACTTTTGATCAGTATTTTATACTGCGTGTCGGCCTTTCATCTACAAGCATGTTTTAAAGACCTGTATTATAGGTATTATTATATCTAAGTATCACAATTAGGTTAGTTTTATAAAATTCAATGATGCAAACAAATCCGATTTGTTTTTCGCTCTTTTCTTTTTTCTTTTCTTTCATTGCTAGTAAAAAAGTATTATTATGACCAGTTTAATATGCTTTTCATGACCAGTTTAATATGCTTTTGAACTTCTCCACCTAAATCATCTAGAAAAGCGAAGGACAATGGCAGACACTTTACTGGTTTGTCTAACCTGGCAACTAGTGAATATGACTGTTATTTTCTTCTAAAAATAGATTTTCTGAGTATACTCGCCGTTAATTTTTTTCTCTAAAAATAGATTTTTCTGGAAAGCCCCCAAAAAGACGCGTGCTATGACGTTACTTTTTCTGAGAAATCGTTGGAAAACTCGCAAATAAATATAAAAGGATTTTTTCGTTTGGGTGAAATATGAAATATATTTTTACGAAACGCCGGAACGGCGAGTGAAAATATTTTGCATTTTATCATGTTGAGTGAAAATATATACTGTACAGACAGAATTCCTAGTGTGAATAAAGTAATGACGATTATTCAGCAGTGGCGTAGCTGCCTATAGGCACTGTAGGCACGTGCCTACACTTTTTCCTCAGAAATGAAAAATTGTTTGTTTGTTTGTTTCATTTTAAGCCTTTTTCCAGCAGTATTTCAGTCATATAGGGTAGTTTCCTAACCATCGTTCCTGGAGAGTTACACCAGTATGGAACGCCATAGCTGCCTTATATTCACTCTTATCAAGTCGTGATGTCCTTTGGTTAAATGGTGATGTCGTTTTTATAGATGGTGCTATGGTTTTGATAGATGGTGATGTTATTTTCATATATGGTGATGTCGTTCAGAAAGATGGTGATGTAATTTAGATATATGGTGCAGTCATGTTATAAACAGTGCAGTGGTTTTGATATATGGTGATGTCATTTTAATAAATGGTGCTGTGATTTCAATACTTGGTTATGTCTATTTGAAATATTGCATATTGATCGATGGTGTTGTCGTTTTTACATATGGTGATGTCATTTGAGAAGTGGCGAAGTCGAATTGATAGATGATGCTGTAGTTTTGTTAAACGGTGTTGTGGGTTTTAAAGATGGTGCTGTAATTTTGATACATGGTGATGTCGTTTTAAAAGACGGTGCTGTGATTTTGATAAATGGTTATCTCGTTTTTATAGATGGTGCTGTGGTTTTTATAGATGGTGCTGTAATTTTGATAAATGGTTATGTCGTTTTAATAGACCGTGCTGTGAATTGTATAAATGGTTATCTCGTTATGTTAGTTCCTGCTGTGGTTGTTATTGATGGTGCTGTAATTTTGATAAATGATTATGTCGTTTCAATAGACCGTGCTGTGGATTTGATAAATGGTTAGGTCGTTTTAATTGATAGTTCTGTGTTTTTGATAAATGGTAATGTCGTTTTGAAATGTTGTTATGCCGTTTGGTATATGGCTATACTGTTTTGGTATATGGCGCTGTCATTTTATACATGGTGCTGTGATTTTTGTATATGGTAATGTCTTTCTGAACTGTGGAGATGGTTATTTACTTATTTCTGAGAAAAAATATAGCGAAACCTCCTCATAGAGACGTGTTTTGACGGCTTGTCGACCCCCCCCCCCCGTTTTTTAAAGGCCTCAAACAGTGACAAAAAATGCCATTTTTAGGCCCTAGACACTGTTTTTTGTTTGAAAAATGTTGTTAAAAAAGTGACCATTTCTTCGGCGCCGCCCCCATCCATATGGTACATCAAGGGGATGTGCCCCCTTCTTGTTTGCTTGTTTGTTTCATTTTACGCCTTTTCCCAACAGTATTTCAGTCATATAGGCTGGCTGGTAGTTTCCTAACCATCGTTTCTGGAGAGTTACACCAGTACTAGACTACCTTCCTCCATGCTAAAATACCAAAGCATTTCCCGGGGATCGAACCCACGCCAGAGAGGTAACTGGATTAGAAGTCATCGACTCTAACCCCTCGACCACGGAGGCGGTGTGCCCCCTTCTGATGGGGGGGGGGGGGTTGAAGGGGGCGGCAGTCCCCCTCATCGCCAAGAAATTTTGAACATGTGACAGGCTAAAATGGCCTCGATAAATCGTAAGGTAACGTGTAACCAATGCTGAAAAGCCTTTTGCTCCATCTCAATCCATTGAGAAGTTGCAGTACTTTGAAATCAGTTTGTTTTGATGGGCAAAAAAGCAATGCAAAATAGTGATTTTTGGCAATTTTGAGACGTTCCCCCGTTGCCATGGTAACAGGAAAGTTAAGACAGAGGCTATTTTTCAGTCAGTACTTGTGTTAATTTTCATCAGTATCAAAGCATTTTTCATAGTTCCATAGTGCTCAGTTGAACTTGTAACAGGAGGCTTTTCAATGAAAACGGCCATTTTTCCCAATATGCTCATGAAGGAAAGGGTTAAATATTTTCCTCTGAGATTAATAAATTACAATCAAAATTGAAATGTTTAACTGGTGAAAAACAATTGAAGCAATTTTGAAAAACCTTTGAATTGGTAACTTGTGGACATTGTTTGAAAATGAAAAGATCACGCCTGATTTTGTCTGCAAGTTATCTATGCAGGAAATGAAATACTTTGGGATAAAAAATAGTCAAAATATAATGAAGCTCAAATTAGAGTGTATAAAAGTTGGCGAAAAAAACGTCTTAACCGATCAAAATATTCCGGTAAACAAACAGGTCATCTATAAATAGATCATCATCATCGTAATAAAAAATCACAGAACCATACATCAAAATAGTATCACCATGTTTAAAAAGAACATCACCACATAACAAAATAGTATAAACATTTATAAAAAGAACATCACCATACATCAAAATAGTATAACAATTTATAAAAAGAACATCTCCACATAGCAAAGTAGTATAGCCATTTATAAAAAGAACATCACCATACATCAAAATAGTATAACCATTTATAAAAATAACATCACCACATAGCAAAATAGTATAACCAGGTACAAAAGTGACACCACTATATATCGAAACGACTTCACCATTTATCATTTATCAAAACGACGGCACCATCTATCAAAATTACAGCACCAATTATCAAAGCACCGTATATAAATTGACCACACCAGGTACCAAAGTGACACCACCATATATCAAAACGACATCACCATTTATCATTACTGCAGCACCATGTATCAAAACAACAGCACCATATACATAATTGCATCACCAATAATCAAAATGACATCACCAGCTAACAAAACCACAGCACCATCTGTCAAAACGACATCACAATTAATCAAAACCGCAGCACCATTTATTTAAACTACATCACCATCTGTCAAAACAACATCGCCATTTATCAAAACCACAGCACCATTTATTAAATTCACATTATCAATTATTTAAACTACAGCACCATATGTCACAACGACATCACCATTTATCAAAACCACAACACCATTTACTGAAACTACAGCACCATCTGTCAAACCGACATCACTATTTATCAAAACCACAGCACCACTTATTAAATCCACAGCACCATTTATTTAAACTACAGCACCATCTGTCACAACGACATCACCATTATCAAAACTACAGCACCATTTATTAAATCCACAGCAACATTTATTTAAACTACAGCACCATCTATCAAAACGACATAACCATTTTTCAAAACCACATAACCATTTATTTAAGCTACAAGACCATCTATCACAACGACATCACCATTATCAAAACTACAGCACCATTTATTAAATCCACAGCAACATTTATTTAAACTACAGCACCATCTATCAAAACGACATAACCATTTTTCAAAACCACATAACCATTTATTTAAGCTACAAGACCATCTATCACAACGACATCACCATTTAATAAAACCACATAACCATTTATCAGAACCACAGCATTATCTGTCAAAAGGACATGACCGCTTTAGAAGTGTTTATATTAGGCAGCTATGGCGTTCCATACACCAGTACTAGACTACCTTCCTCCGCGCTAAACTACCAAAGCATCTCCCGTGGATCATTAAATGATTACAAGAATGCAATAAAAATTTAAGGGTAAGATGTGTAGGTCCTAATTTTAGAAAACAGTTTGTACATGTATTTTTTTATTTCATAACGAAAGTGTAGCCGTGTTATAAAGTTGTTCTGTGGTATAACCTTTCAGAGACGGATGAAGTTTTTGACAATATAAAAGTTTTTGATTCAAAACATAAGTATTACAAGTATGTACGACAGTAATCGACCATATCTTATTATCGGTAGTGCTAGCTTTATACAACTGATGAGGAAGCTAAGCGATATCTTTCAAATGAAGCCTTGACATCTTGTATTCCATATTCCCTTCCCTTCTTAAGGTATTCATGATTTAATCATAATTTGAACATGTACGTTATTGTGATCAAACTGCATCTGCGTCAAACTTGAGCACAAACACAAAGTAGAATTGAAACCTGGCAAGTTCATAAAGTCGATTTGAAGTAAGCGCTAAACATAATCTGTGTTATTACATATTTTTTTTTTTAAATGTATTTTAATTATATATAATACGCATGTATATACAAGTAATGTGTTCGAATACACATCAAATTCTGCATTAATCACTACGATGGAGAGTTTGCTTTTAAAGCTAGCGATGCAATTCTTTTTTTTTTTTATTTATACTTAGTTGAAACTTTATTTATTAATTAAATTGCACATAAAGTAACATTTACAAACATTTCACAATAATGTAATCCAGACAAGTAAAACAATACCTCTCCAGCTAAAGTAATTTTCAAAATAAAGATACATGTACAAACATGTTGCGGATAGATGCAAGCTCGAAAAATAAGGGAATAAATGATTGTTTAATTATCACTATAGAGAGACTTAGGTAACTTATGGAGAAATATTAGAAGAAAGGAAGAATGTAAGGAAAAACATGATTGAAAATATTCGATTTTTTAGTTCTTAAAATAAACATGTAAAATGAATATAAGCGTTCTGACATGCCAAGTTTATTCACTCTTACAATTGTGAAATAGATATTTGAACATTCTGAAACTACTTCGCGCGAAATAGTTCATTCAAATTACAAAAATGTTTGATAATAAAAGTTCTTCGGAATTCTTTTTCTTACATTACTGTCGGTAACGTACTTAGTTACTGGAGGTGTAAGTTTGCTTTGTCTTTATAAGTTTGACTTTACGTAAACAGTCTATCCTATGTTATATATATGTTACACCAGAGGCTTTCGTTTATGAATTATGGGAGCATAACATCTTAAATAAGAAAATGTATTCGATGCTGTTTGTGTGACATTAGATATTGCATCATGATTTGGTATTTAAATACCAATTGTTCGGTGCAGCAAGGTATTATTAATTAAGGGTGCTGTTCAATCTTGTAGATCTTTGTTTTTATCATTTCTAATTATGTATATATTTAGACAACCTAATTTTGAATTTTTAAATTTTATTGTTTGCTTCAAAATTTGCATAAATTTGCTCTCTTTAAATGTAGTGTTAATTACCCCAAAGTTATATACGGATAAAAAACTCTTTTTTGCCAAAATGTCACAGTGGCTTTGCAATGAGTTAGTGATAGAAGTATTGTCATCTTCATATTGATGGAAAAAAAGTAACCAAAATGCAGCAAAATTGTGAATTCTCTTCCTTCATGCTGCAGCTATGGCAATGTAGATTTTCAAAAAATTTCGGGGAGCATGCCCCCGGACCCCCCTAAACACAAATGTCTACACATTGGTTTCTTTCAAGCTACGCCCCTGAAATTTCAGAGGTCGCTTAGATATCAGAGCTGTTCGCCCATTTAATAGATATCGATTGCGTTATGCTTTCCAGTGTTTCGCTGTAATACGGTATATCAGATGATTATATAAAGGATATTTGTTTAGTTCAGTGTTAGATCAGAGTTTATCTCATAAGTGTAATAAAGCCATTTAATAAAAAAAAAAAAAAACGATATTACACTAGTGTAACAACACTTTGACGTGAGGTCATTTGCGCTATATATAGAAATATAGTGTTAAAGCGCGCTAATGTTTGCGTTACACTATAGGCGCGTCAATGAAAAATGACTCTTTTTAACTGTATACCGTTCTTAATTTGGATATGCCATAAATAGAATATTTTATTTAATTTTACCCATGAAATATGGTGCTATATCAGTCAAATATATTTCATATTTTTTAAAAATAAATATGAAATATAAATATGAAAGTAGGCGGAGTCAAAACTCATATTTATTTTAAGGGACTTCTTTCGCCATTTTGTTTGAAAAATCTGATAAATACAAAACAACTTTTGTTGAATTTTGCTTTGAAGACGCAATAATATATTACTGCGCGGATTTGTAACCATTTTTCTTTGATTTTTTCGTTTTTCGTGAAATATGGTATATATTTTCACTCAACATGATAAAATGCCACATATTTTCACTCGCCGTCCCGGCTCGTGAAAATATGTCGCATTTTATCATGTTTCGTGAAAATATATTCAATATTTCACTCAAACGGAAAAATATCCTCTTAATATTCTCGCCAGAGGCTCGCATAATATGATTTTATTCAACTCGTTCAATAAATTAAGTTTAAAACCTACACTCATTTAAAAGCCTATATATATATATTTCACCGAGTAAACACCAAAAGGTATATTTCACGAGTGGCGCAGCCAGGAGTGCAATATGAACTTTTGGTGTTGACGAGGTGAAATATTAAGAGGATATTTTTTCGTTTGAGTGAAATATGAAATATATTTTCACGAAACGCTGGAACGGCGAGTGAAAATATGTGGCATTTTATCATGTTGAGTGAAAATATATACCATATTTCACCAAAAACGAAAAAATAACCTTTTTATTTAATTTAATTATCAAAGAAAAATGGTGACGAATCTCCTTGCTTGCTACCCAACTGCAATTGTACAGTGCGCAGTAATTTATTGTTTTGACAGTTTTTGCACGCGCTGTTTGGCGCTACATTGTGACTTCACATAAAACACTCTTTAAACATTTGTACAGTTAAAGATATTGGAATTCGGATTTAATTTCTAAGTTAGACCATTTTCTATCATACTAGATAGTTTTCAAAACAAAATTCAACAAAAGGTTGCTTTATTGTTAATAAGATAATTTAAACAAAATGGCGAAAGAAGTCCCTTAAAATAAATATGAGTTTTGACTCCGCCCACTTTCATATTTATATTTCATATTCATTTTAAAAAATAGAAATATGTTTGACTGAAAAAGCACCATATTTCACGGGTAAAATTAAATAAAACGTCAAATTGGTCTTTTTTAGTTACCGTCTTTACATTTTTAAGAATATTTCGGATTTAGCGTGCCAATCCGCTCATTAAAATGTCGGAGCCAAATAATGGAAAAAGGAATGTCGATTTCCGTCGTATTCAATGATAGATTTGATATCCCATATGGATTATATAATAAAACAAATATTTACTTTTTAGCTGGTGAATATGATGTGATATGAAGTGAAAAATTTATATAGACTTCGGCTATTGCCTCGGTCAATATTAATTTTTTCAGTACATATCACATCAAATTCACCAGCTAAAAAAAACATATTTGTATATGCAGTAAATCAATATTTATATTCGGTTATGAAATATCAATATTTGTGAAATGAAATATTTTTTAATCAAATAAACTGAAATCAAAATATAGTGACCTTAATTTTTGTAAAAAAGCAAATTCAACCGATGATTTCTAGGAGTATATAAAGATAAATCGTTGCATACTTGTACGAGTATAAGCATAAGTGTATTGTTTTGTGTTTCAAAAAATTATCGAATACTCTTTTCAGATAATGCATGCATTAGGACTAGTACTCCTCATTGCGAATGGCTTTTAACATGATATTTACTGACATTTAAAACCAATATCACATGCCAAAAATAATTGCTTCCCATTATACCAATTCATTTATATTTGTGCCATTTTGATGAATAATTAATATTCAACTTGTAATTTGTCTACAATTATGTAATAACCCGTTATGGCATTTTATGTAATGGAAACGTCAAATACCATACTATTCATTTTTAGAGTAAAAAACGTTTGTTTTTTTTTTCTCTTTCGTTACATATTCCGTGTAATGAGGGTTTCAAATTGTGTGCGGTTACACAAGTAATGATAAACATGTGCAATGTAACATGATCATGTTATATGTACTCGTGTATTGGCAAAAATTGGAATGCAAAATATGATTAAAATCATGTGTTAAATTTTAACAAATCCAAGACAAGATCTGTACAAATAAAACAAATTTAGCCAACTTAACAAATGTACGTTGACCTCTTTTAACAATTATCAAAAATGGAACTCCATACGGGTCCAAAACACTGAAAGAATAGAATTTGAATTTCTTACATGCTTCAACTTGGGCAATTAAATCAAAAAGTTATGTAAAAAATATTGAAGAACTATAGTAAAACAAGAGGGCGAAGACGGCCCTATATCGCTCCCCTGACAAATCGACCTAATCCAAGCAAGTCTTAGACAAGCATTCTAAAACAAGTTTTTTGACCCGAGATGACCCATATTAGACCTTGACTTAGAAATCATCAAATCAAAACAAACTTGCAGACTAATTTCCAGAATAGTTGGATAACAACAATAGCAACTAGAGAGTTCACAAGAATTTTCTACTTTTAGCTCCTGTGACCTGGGTTTTTATCAGATGTTCAAACTCCTCCAAGCAATTAATTAGACAAGCATCCTGACAAAGTTTGATGTAAAAAATATTACCATTAGAGTATTTACAAGCTTTTCCATATTTGGTCAGTTTGACCTAGTTTTTGACCCTTGGTGACCAATATTCGAATTTGACCTAATAATTATCAAAACAACTTTTCTGAACAATTTCAAGGATATTTGGATCAAAAACAGTCGTCACTAGAATGTTAAAAAGATTTATCTATTTTTAGCATCTGTGACCTAGTTTTTAACCGTAGACAACCCAAAGTTACCCATATTTGAACTTGGCCTAGAAAACATCAAAATAACTTTCCTGATCAATTTTCAGGATATTTGGATCAAAACTGCAGCCACTAGAGTGTTAACAAAAATTTTCTATTTTGAGCTCTTGTGACGTAGTTTTTGACCCGAGATTTCCCATATTCAAAATTGACCTTTAAATCATCTAAGCAAGCGTTTTGACCAATTTCCAGGATATTTGGATCAAAACTACAGCCACTAGAGTGTTAACAAGATTTTTCTATTTTAACTCCTGTGACCTTGTTTTTGACCGAAAACGACCCATATTCGAACTTAAATTAGAAATCATCAAAACAACCTTCCTGACCAATTTCCAGGATATTTGGACAGTAGCCACTAGAGTGTTATAACGATTTTTCTGTTTTTAGCTCCTGTCACCTAGTTTTTGACCGGAGACAACCCATATTCAAATTTGACCAACAAATCATCAAAACAACCTTCCTTACCAACTTTCAGGATATTTGAATCAAAACTGCTGCAACTAAAGTGTTAACAAGCCTTTTCTATTTTTAGCTCTTGTTACCTAGTTTTTGACCCGATATGGCCCATATTCGAACTTGACCTGAGACAAAACAGGAGACAATTCATTGAGACGAACATTCTGACAAAGTTTGATTATGATCCAATCAAAACTTTGACTGCTAGAGTACAACCCAAATGTTGACGACCCACGAATCACGACACCGGACGCTGGACCTATCACTATACCTCACCTTGACCACTTCGTGGTCAGTTAAGCTAATAATAAATGGAACATTTGTATTTTTGTGCTATTCTTGGCCCGAATTGAGCGAAAAGTGTTATAAACAACGTTTTTCAGTTTTTTGTAATTTTTAAAAAAAATAATTCTGGTAAAACAGAGATTGCAAACGATCTGAAATTTTGCACATAAGTCATTGATTTAGACCTGCATCAAATGTAGCAATACTGCCGAGAAATGATTTCAAAGCACGCCATGTAATAAAGACCTCATTGAATAGAAAAACATACGCTAAAGATGACATAATGCTCTGATACATTTGTTGAAAGTCAGAACTAGTCTAGTTATATCAGTAAAATGTTACCCAATATGGCATCTCAAAATCTTGCATGGCTGGTTTTTCAAATATTGCCAGTGACAGTGTACATAAGATAGCCATGTACAACAGCAAACACATTAATTTGGACTTGTACAAGTTGTAAGACCTAAAAGATACACAAAAACAACATAGATATAATGCTTGAATATAAATTCTTAAATATTAATAGAGAATAGCAATTTTAAAGCCCAACTTTCACCATTTGTAAATAACTTCTATTAAATAATAGAATTCTATAATTACTTCTATAACTTCTATTAATAACTTAACATAAGTTGTTGTTAAATTGCATGTCATCTTAGTTTAATAGGAAATAATGCTTACTTGTTTACAAGCAAAAACAAAACAAGCAATTATCATAGTATTGCAAGCAATCCATAAGTCCCCTACCTGTGAGAACCCCAGCAACATTCTGAAGGGCCATTGGCCATTCACTAATGTTTCAATTTTTCTGTTTTTTAAGAAAATTTGTTGGAGAAGTTCTTTAAAAGTGAGCACAGGAAACAGTTTTTATGAACAGACAGACTGAAGGACACTTTAAAGTTAATTTTTCAAACATCCCTGTTACCAAAATATAACATTTTTAAAAGCAAAATTCTTAAAGAGGAGATAACTCTTGAAATAAAGATCCAAGATGTCATACATGATGTGAGAGTAACAAAGAACAATTAGTAATGAATCAGTTCATAATGAATGTTTATTTTGAATTTGAAGTAAAAGAAAGTTAAAAAGAATATATAAGAAAAAAATCAAGTTTAAGGAGAAGATAATTCTGGAAATAACGATGCTAGATTTATAAACCTTGTCATATTATTATGATGTTGGATCCTATAAGTAATGAAGAAGTTGCAGTAAAATATAGCAATTTCTCGAAAAAATATCTAAGTTCAAGGGGGACATAATTCTGAAAATAGTCTTGCTAGAGTATTGAACCTTCTCAAAAATGATTTAGTTTAAACATATTTATTCCCGAAAGTATATATAATGTACATACAAATATATAACAAACAAAACATTTTACACAATGGAAAAGGATGAGAATGAAAGACAAGTCTTATAGAATTCTTCTCCTTATGAGAAACATGATTTGAGTGATAATAAGAAACATATATATGAAATTTGAAGAAAACACATTAAGAAATAAAGAAGTTATTAAAAAAACAAAAACATTTTTTTCATGTAAGTTCAAGGAGGCAATTCTGATAATTTTTGTCCAGAAACTTATGTTTGAAGTTTGAGAAATAAAGAACTTATAGTGAAAAAGCCTAAAGACTAGAAACAGAAATCTTGACGAGGTTGCCGACGTTTGTTAAGTATGACAGCTCTCAATATACTCCTTAAAGTTATGATTAGTACGATGTGCATAATTTCAATATTTCATCTATCCATATTTTAAGTTTCATAAAAAATTTCAGCTTTTTTTGACTTATCACAAAAATTGTTTTATTTGCCATGTTTTAAGCCTATTTGTTGCCATGGCAACCATTTTTTTCAAAATAGGAAGAAAAGAAAACGATGTGCATAATCTCCAGACTGCCATCAACCCATATTTTAAGTTTCATATAAAAAATTTCAGTACTTTTTGCATTATCACTAGATCGAGTTTATGTGTTAAATTTGACATATTTTCAGTCTATTTGTTGTCATAGCAACCAGAATATTCAACATAGGAAGAAAAGAAAAAAGATGTGCATAGTTTTCAGACTGCCATCTACCCATATTTTAAGGTTTACAAAAACATTTCCAGTACTTTTTGCTTTATCACTGGATCCAATTTATGTGTAAAATTTGCCATATTGTTAGTCTATTTGTTGCCATAGCAATCAGCATTTTCAACATAGAAATAAGAGAAAAAGACGTGCACAATCTCCATACTGCCATATATCCATATTTCAAGTTACATAAAAATATTTTCAGTACTTTTTGCGTTATCGCAGGATCCAGTTTTGTGGATTGATGGACTGACAGACGGACGTACAGATGGGCAGACAGACGGAGGGTAAACTTTAAGTTCCATCCGGTAAACCGGTAAGGGACTAATAAGTGCTTTACTTCTATTATAAGTTTTAATTTGCAAAATATAAAAATTAGAAAAGAAAACATAAACACTTTATAAATATGAAATGTCTAATGTACACAGGTGGAGAAATATATTTCTTGCATATCAGCACATCAGACTTATGGATGCTATTCGTTGCCAAAAAGTCCAGCCTTGCATTCTTGGATTGAGTTTGCCGATTTAATAATACATTTTATAAACGACAAACCATTAACTGGTTTTCTGAATGTAGCAATGCAAAGTGTTTATCATAACATGCGGAATACTCATTGTTCGTGTATACGCCGGCAAAACAGAAGTTACTTTTTTAGCCTTGTAAAACCATCATGATTCGGATCAGCATAATACAACGCTGGCTGATTCGGTACACTTTGCGGGTTGCGTTGTCGATAGCTACGTCATCGGTTTTCGTCATGTCGCTAGCGAAACGCGCCAAGCGGCGCGTTGTCGTGCGGATGTCACCCCGTCGATAGGCTTATAAGCCAATCCTTCGATATGAGCCAAGTGAAAATGTGACATCGCGACAACACGCCGCACGACAACGCGCCATTCAGCGTGCATAGTTAGCGACAGGACGACAAGACGAAAGTCCGACAACGCGCCGTTTGGCGCTTTGCCCTGCTGAAGCTAGCGACAATACGACGCACAAAAACGTTCCAAAAGCGCTCTGAGATCATAAGGAAGCAAGGAAACAAGAACACACACCGGCGTAGTTTCCGTTAACCAGATATTTCAAGGGCCTTTTAGGTGTTTGCAAATCATATACACTTATAATATCAACATTATATCATACCCCCAGGATCAGATGTCTATGACCCTAGCACGGTTTGAACTCACGATCCCTTAGTTAAGAGGTTTACACATTAGCAACAAAGCTTCCCTTTACAAATATGATGCTAAAACATAACATAAATACTGAAAACTATACCTGACAAATCGGGGTTCTCGTTTAACGTCAAAGGTATTTCCTACCATCGCATTAGCGACAAGTGTAGCAGCCAAAAGAAGGTCCTGAAAATACACGTGCACTGTGTAAATATATACATTAATATATATTATTGTATATATGATATAATGTATATTTATGTATATATATGTACAAAAATAATTTTCATATACGTTTAAAGAAAAAAGATCATAAGAAAAGATGTGAACCAATAAATGTATGACTGTCAGTATTAAAGGTGTATGTATAATATAATGGTTTAAACAACTCGCATATTAAAACATAGTTATACAATTTGGTCATCTTACATTATCAGTTATTAAGCTCTCCGATCCGATTTTAGGCCCTTTTCCTGATTTGATCGCTCCCTGATTTAAGTATGTTGGGAGTTCGTCAGATGTTATACTCTTCCTAGAATTCATTTCAACAACTGTACTTCTTGTACTGGTTGGGTTTTTGTTGGTGGCACTCTGATTTTTCTTATTTAGCTGAACATCACTTTCAGATTGGTAACGACTTTCTGATTTTCCAAAATCACGTACTGCTTTTTGGGACGTTAGACTTGATTTGCCTCCTTTACAGTATTTCTCTTTGCTATCACTCTCAGTGTTGGTATGTTTTGAAACATACTTGATAGTTTTAGATACTGTTTTTTCCAGATTTGTCTTGTTTGTGGTACCGTTATCTGACATGTTAACATCTCCTTGAACGCTAGTATCCATGTTCACATATTTATTTAATTTTCCTTTATAATGGTATTTTATATCCGTCAAATTTTGTTTAGATTCATGAAAGCCAGTTGCTAATCTAATCATGCGTTCTTTCAATGTCCTTTTTTGAACTAATCCCCATTTTCTCATGTCATGCTGACATGAAATATGGCGATACAGTAATATAGTTAGTATTCTTAAGTCTAGCTATTAAATGTTAGTTCCATTGAAGCACAGCTGGCAGTCTGGTAGATGAGATATACGATTTGCAAAAAAATAAAACAATAATAATAATAATGTACTTCACTAATTGGACCGTTCTGACAAACAATTATAGCCCAAATGTCAAGCATGAAACATTCATAGGGAAAATTACAATAATACGACGCTCCTTATTTGGTTAGCAAATGCGCTTATTGTGGCCGTTCCCTAGGCAATCTAAGAGTAGATTCACGAAAAAAAGAATCCTTGATGACGAATTTACTTTATACATTGCTCATTTAAATGATAATAAACAATTAATACCATTAGACAACATTATATCTATTGCGATTATAAACTTTTTATGAGATTGAAATCAAGAAAAGAAATACCACTGAAGTGTTCAAAAGTTCAAATCTATACATTTACTTTGATTGCAAAAACAATATTATGATCAATATAGTATTGTATCAAATTCCATTGTGTTAAACAATCTGACCTTCAAGGTCAAGGTCATAATGAGCCAAGGTAAATTTTAGTTTAGAATATATGAAGGCCGTATCTTAAATAATTTGACCTTCACGGTCAAGGTGATTTATGAGTAAAGTTCAATGTCTGTCTCGTTAACATAAAGGTCTATCCTGTGTTTAAGTTTGGAGACAATTCATTTAAAAAAAGTAATGAAGTGATTGCACCTTATAGCAAAAATCAACAAAAATCAAACAAACTTCAAACATTCAACCTTGAAGGTCAATGTCATTTATGAATGAAGGTCAAAGTTAGTCTGGTGTACTTGTAGATCTTGTCCTAAAAGTTGTTGTGACTAGGCTAAGTATAACAATAAACTAAGAAATCAAAAGGTTACGATCAATGTTAAAGATTGTATAAGGTAAAGGCAACAGCAACAATACACATGCGAAACAATGGAAACGGTAACGCCGACATCTTCGAAAAATATCACACACACACACGCGCGCGCGCGCGCGCAAACGCACGCACACACACAAAATACGCCGAGCTAAAAAGGGATGAATTATACATGTATAGTAAAAATGCATGACCCTTAACCAGGAAGCATCCATCTTTGGAATTCTGGAATTAAATGATACGTTAGTGTTTTTCTTTTGTTGTTTTTCGGTATCTAAATCTACAGTTTGTAAAATGACTCGAATACTGAATTTATGAATTCGCGATTTCATAATTTCACGATTTCTCTTAAAACAACCTGAAAAATAAAATAATGAAATAGTGAAATAATGAAATCGTGAATTCATGAATTCACGATTTCATTTTTTTCAAAGTGAAATCGTGATTTCATGAATTCGCGATTTCATTAGTTCACAATTTCATAATTATGTTACGTCAGAAATGACATGCGCGGTCAGAAAATATTTGAAAGGAAAAGCTCATTTGAATGTGCGCATATTTAAGGATATCATCATGGCAGGTTTTTTTTAGCAATTTGGCAATGGAAAGTTATTTTTATGTGATTGTTGAATTATTATGAACTATCCAATGTTTCTAGTTCACAGATTTAGTAATCGGATTTTACATTTTAAAAATCTTTAAACATCTTGACAGGGATGGATTTGGGCAGTTTAATCATAAAACAGTAAAGTTAATGTTATTGTTTTTCTCTGATATTCATTTTAAAATTGTTTTGTTTTCTTAAAACTGATTATAAACTTTGCCATTGTTTCTGGAAGCATAAATTTAATTAATGAATGGAAGAAAAGTGTAAGCAAACGAGCCAAAATCAGATTGTATAGATTAAAAAGAAAAAAATATATTTGATATTTATAAGAGTTCCAATTTTAATAATTAATCATTATGTGACGTTATATTTTCAAAGATTTTGCAAATAATTGGCTCATTTTGGACGTTGCAGGATACCGTTAAACATGAGGCAGAAATCATTATGGGTTAAGCCCCTCAACCGACCTCCCTTGTCCTACGGCCATGAACAGCATTTTATTAAATCAAAGGGCTGCAGCTCTATGGTATTTTCTGATCTTTGCAATCTAAATCATACTGACTATCTGTATGTATTTTCCTGTATAAGTTTATTTTTATATACTATAATTCATCTTACGCAGCGACAGCGTTTAGATTTTTTTCTATAACAGCTTGAGATTGATACATATGGAATTTTGCATGACTAGAGTTGCATCAGAAAATCATTTTTCATTTTTTATGACAGCCACACTTTATCCTTGCATATCGTGGCTACTTCCTTAAATCAAAGCACAAAAGGCGCTGAATTTGTTTGGGTCTCGGAATGTCAGAAAGGTGAAGGTTGTGAGATTATAAAACAATTTGTTTTTGGGGGCGCATGCGCAATGCGCCCCCAATGTAATAACGACAAATTCAGATTTACTATGATGTGAACACAATTAGTCAGCTACCTACGCTAAGCAAAATAGTTCCAAAACTTCGCAGTAACTCCAAAATCATAGTTCCCTATCTATTTTAAAATTGACTGGCCAATTTTGTACTAAATTTAGCAATCGTCTTTTAAAATTGTATGTATATTTTTGCTTTACGCGATTTTAATATTACTACGCCAGCGGTCGATCATAGCCAAAGTACTTGCATAAATATAGTACAAATTACATGTAGTCACAAGTTAATTAAGTGTCATAGAACTCAAAAATTTAGCAAGTAATGGAATACGGATTTCAGATCAGCTAACTTTAAAGCTTATAGGGCCTAATGCTTCATAAGTGTAAATTTAAGAAAAACAATGCATGCGTATGAATACGAACTATTTTCGCCCTAACGTCATTTTACCGCAATCGCCATTGTTTACAAGTTCATCCGTGAAAGATTGAGAAGTTTATATAGAAGTTCCACGTGTTAAAACGAGTTGTAAGTTTTATATTACAAAAACCTTATCTCCCATTTACCTAAATGTTGTATAACTTTGCTTGTTTTGCATTTATCCATTTATCAGTGGCGAAATCGTCGTCAAATCGTTGGCGATTCTGGTTGCTTACAAAAAATACAAGGACTTAATACCGGATATGACTTTAAATACAACGTTATTCAAGATGACTGATGTTCATTGTTTATATTTCATAACGTTGATATTTAAGTTGCAATCAAAAGCTGTATTTTTTACAAATTTTCTTCACAATCGGCCATTATCGGGTAAAGCTTTTTTGTACTGAATTGACCTTATCAAATTTTAAGTTTAGCAGTTCCTTCCCTTGAAAGTCCTCCCTCAAACCATTTCCTACCCAGACATTTTTGACCCATTTTTTTTTTATATATTTTTTGGAGGTGAGTTATTTACATCTAGCGTATACATATTGTTGATGCTTACCTTACAGCTTTTTTAAATAAAAAATATACAAGTTCAGTAATGATGTCTTATTACATTTTCTCAAAGAATGAACTGGATCCACGGTGCATAATCCATATTTGTACCCTCTTTGCGAAATCTGCTGAAACGGTACCTATCATTCACTGCTTAAAACAAACCAGCGGTGGATAACAATCATGTAAAATTTCATTGTAATAAGGAAAAGAGCTGAGGTATGACACTTAGAAACCACAGAACACTAGATTGTTTTATTTATGTGCTGATTCATCATGTGCCAGTCTCTCATGTACTGCAACTTCATAATAAGCTAAAAAAAATCGACATGTCTTGCCTTGTCCATCACCTCGGCTTACAGACACTTCACCCCCCAGACACTTCACCCTAGGCCCTTTTTTGCAGACACTTCACCCCTCATTTTAAGAAATTTGAGTAAGGTTATAATTATATTTACACTGGGGATTAGCATTGAAAAACCCTGACATTTGCTTAGTTCTGTGTAACATCTATACGCTACCAGTACAATTTTTTTTTGGGAAAAATGCGTTTTGACTCAAATTGATACTACATAACTGACAGGTATTCATGCCACATGGTTAATTTAGAATTTTATCCAGGGAGACATGAGAATTATGCATAATATTTATACACATTTAAAGTTAAACCATGCATAATATATTGATTTCTTATTGGAGTGAAAAAAATGAGTACATGTACATAAATAATGTTCGGAAGTATAAAATGAACTAGGTACAAATATTGCTCTGTCAGATGTAGTTTTATCCTGTCACTTGTATTAATTTCGGCCCGATAACAAGGTGCCGTATATTTTTACTGATCTACGGCACTTGGTCACGTGGTATGCATGTTTGCCGGACTACTTTTCAAGAAAAAATATAAAAACTGTTGTTAAATCTTCTGTGTGTAGAATAACGAATCTTGGAAACGTTGATAAAACTTTATTTGTTTATTTTATTTCACTCTATAATTTTTCAAGCGAAATAAAAATTATTAAAAGTGAAATAAATTTAAAACTTAACTCGTTTGAGACATTAAAATAGCGTACTCGATTTGATTGTTTTGCACGCGCTGTTTGGCGCTACATTGTGACGTCACGTAAACAATACTTTAAACGTCTGTACAGCGTTAACGACTGAATAAAAGATATTGGTGTTCGAATTCATTTTCTTAGTTAGACTATTTTCTTTCATTCTAGATAGTTTTCACAACAAAGTTCGACAAAAAATTGTTTTTATTTATCACATTTTTTCAAACAAAATGGCGCCCTCAATGTGAAAATACACAGGGAGATAATAAGAACGGCGAGTGCAATGTTGTAGAATAATGAACGCTTCAGACCTTTGTTTATATAGAAACATTTCCGATAGTGTGATTAAAGGTATTTTGCCTAATAAAAGTCTTTAAAAAACGGTGACAGGATAAATAGAATAATAGATTGGTGCCGTGGGTTTTTATTTATTACAAATAGAATAGATAATAGTTACAAATACTACAAATAATATATCAGGGATTGAAAAACGAAAAACAACAACAACAACAATGCTTAAAAAATATAAATTTCCTACATGTTCTGGCTCATTTTTCTTTTTTGAAGACATTTTTTCTTTTTTGAAGACACTGTTTAACTTACTTCTTTCTGGCTAAACATTTGCCAAATATTGCATTGTGACATTTTAAAAAAAATTTGTGGAACATACTGGAATCGCCGCACGGGCTTTTAGTAAGTTTTTACAAAATAGAATCAGACAGAATTAAGCGTTGCATTCAACAAATCAACATCAGTTTTGCCCATCAAACACAGGGGAATTATTTTGTGCTCTGTCCTACTAGTAAAACTTGAAAAATGGTTTCAAAAGAATTGAATTGAAATTTGATTAATTTATGCTAGAAATTTCACACGTCCTGCAGGACGGGCATTTTTGGGAGATTAACTTGTCCAGAGTCATTTTTACTCGTATTTATCATTTATGAGCGGACAAGTGGATTTGTCAAGCCTTGATTAACTGCAAGTGATTAACCACATTATTTCCATAAAACTTATACTACATGTAATTACATTGTTTGAGATAATAAATCATTTGACTTACTAGTGAAATAAGTTTAAGACTGCATAATATTGATATAAAAGTGAATTCAGTTAGTGGGTTCCAAACTACAGGTGGAAACTGTTCTATTTTCTATTCAAGTTTTTTTTTTTGATGAAAAAATCAATCAAACGAAAAACTCATTTAAATTTCAAGTTGTACCTGACATGTCTAAGTTGTTCCTGACATGTCAGAACAAAATTAATAATTTTTTTTTTTGAAATCTGGTAACCTCGAGCTATGTTCTCTACCGATTGAGCTATGATTCCGACAATTATTACTCACTTTTACAATAATTATTGTTAGTCAATCATATCTGGACATGCAACATTCAACTTACCCTTATATATGCCTTTAAAAAGGACTGTTTCGACTATAAATACTTGAAATTATAAAGAAATTGCCCTATTATTCTTTACAGTCTATTGTGTATAGGCTAAATTTAGGAGACACTTGTGAAAATACGCAATGAAAAATGAATAATTACATTGAAAATACAGGAAATGAAAATGAGCATTTTACTTTATCAATATTTCTTAATGTTTCAATGAAGTATGTAATAAATTAAAAGAACTATTGTATTGATTAGGAAAAGTTTTTATTTCAGGTTTGTGAATAAAGGCTTGTTTGTTAGATTTCAATTGTGGCTCAGTTGGTTGTTTGCTGAGAAGCTGTGAAACATAATTATACAGGCCATTAAGGTAAAAACATGTTAGCTTTTTTTGACTTTGATATATATATCCATCTTACTGTAGCATAACAAAAGAGAACAATAGAATTCATTCCATAACAATAGAATATGGGGCCATGGCCCTTTAATAAACAAAAGGAAAAACAATAGTAATGGTCCTTAATCCCTTTTCGGTCACACGGGCAAACATTTTCTTCAAGTAAGACCATACATTATATATGTTAGAAAGTTAAAAAGGAAATGTTCATTGTTATATATATATTTGGTTTGAAAATCTTTGTATATTTACAATTTTGACCAAATAGTTTCTCAAAGTATTTATTTGACATTAACTGACATAATTAGTGGCATATGTTTCTAACTTCTTTTCCAGGAGGTTTTTGTCAGATTGATGAATGTGAAATTAAGAGGACCCATTTTGAGGATGCTTTTTATGAATGGAATCACGAGAGATGAAGTCTAAAATGTGATACTGTCAATGTGACTAACCTTGAAGTAAACAGATGACACAATGTTTTTTCAATGTCATGGGCATATAATGAAGAGGTACATGATTATTTGTATACACTTTTCCTTAATAAATACTTTCTAAATGTTTGACATGTTTAAAGGCCAACACAGGGCTCAAAGTTTATTTAAAATCTGTAAGCTTGGCACTTAGAGCCAATTGTATATTAATTATTTCAATATCTTTTCATTATGCAATCTGTTGTTAATTTAGGAACAAAAGTCGATAGCAAAAACATTTTAGCCGTGTCATGACGAAACCAACATAATGGGCATCCGCCCAGTCTGATCAGGATCCATACTGTTCGCTATCAGTTTCTCTACTTGTAATAAGGTTTGTAAGCGAACAGCATGGATCCTGATCAGACCAACCTGGTCTGGATCCATGCTGGTCGCAAACCCATTATGTTGGTTTTGTCATGACATGGCTCATTTGTGACATGTAATTCACTTAAATTGTATTTTGAAATTCAAGTTTTCATTCCTTTCACCTCAAGGCATTTGACATTGAAATAGTGACTTCATGTAGTAAGCAGTCAGTAAAACCTAATCATCTCATCTTGACTTAGCTGTATATAGATTATCAGAATCACTCACATTTACAAATTTATATGACTTTAAAAAGTTGTGTTACTAAGCAAATAAATAGATTTAATTGGGGTGACCATAGTCAAAGTAATGCACCTAAACCACTTACCTTTAAAGATATACTATGCTCATCAGTAAAATATTTTAATCATGAAAATGTATTGAATTCTATGCAATTCTTTTTGAATATGTCTAATTTGAATGAATTAACTATGCATTGGAAGCCATGTTCCTTCTTACGAGACAAAAAAAAATTTGGTCCTTCTTAAAAAAACTGTCAGTTTCCTAACAACACTATATATTTATATTGTGACCAACTATAGCATGTGGTGTTTTAACATTACATAGCTACTTTATGTAAACACAAAACATGCTTATTTTATATTTACAAAGAGACTGTGTAGCAATTATCAATGTTCTATTATATTTAATATGGATTCTTTAATGTGAGAAAGCAATCCAGCTAGCTTTAAAAAAAAGGCGGTGGTTCTACTCAGATGCTCGTTTGTGAAATCTGATCAGAGGGGTTGAGCTCTGGCATTGGTCGCGCATTTTTTGGTTTTATACCTTTATAAATCAGAGTAATTCTAACAGAAAGATGCTGAAAAAAAGTTAACATACAAGTATGGAATATCTCGGTCAGCAATAAACTTTTTCAAAACTCTATTTCAGAAAACAGAGATGCTTGTTTGACAGATACAGTAATAGTAGGAGTTATGAGGGAAGATAGAATGCAGTGATAACTATATTGAGGCACCACTTCATCACCAAGAACATGAAATGAATTATCAATGTTTTCAATGTGTTTGAACACCCATTTTAAATAATACAGCTCAGAGTGAATTTTTCAAAATAATTAATTCTGTTTTCAAAGTTTTTTATTATGCCCCCGCCATGTAATGGCCGGGGCATATAGTGTTACCCTGTTCCGTCCTTCCGTCATTCCGTCATTCCGTCATTCTGTCATTCCGTCATCATCAGTTTCCGTTCATTATCTTAGTAACGGTTGCACATATTCAACTCAAATTTGACATATGAATATGTCATGAGAAAATACAGGTCAAGTTCGAATTTGGTCACGGTTCGATGATTTTTGGCAGAGTTATGCCCCTTTTACTTTGAAAATAATATGAAATTTTCAGTTTCCGTTCATTATCTCCCCAACGGTACAACACATTCAACTCAAATTTGACATATGGATATGTCATGAGAAAATACAGGTCAAGTTCGAATTTGGTCATGGTTCAACGATTTTTGGCAGAGTTATGCCCCTTTTACTTTGAAAATAATATGAAATTTTCAGTTTCCGTTCATTATCTCCCCAACCGTACAACACATTCAACTCAATTTTGACATATGGATATGTCATGAGAAAATACAGGTCATGTTCGAATTTGGTCATGATTCGATGATTTTTGGCAGAGTTATGCCCCTTTTACTTTGAAAATAATATGAAATTTTCAGTTTCCGTTCATTATCTCCCCAACGGTACAACACATTCAACTCAAATTTGACATATGGATATGTCATGAGAAAATACTGGTCAAGTTTGAATTTGGTCATGGTTCGATGATTTTTGGCAGAGTTATGCTCCTTTTACTTTGAAAATAATATGAAATTTTCAGTTTCTGTTTATTATCTCCCCAACAGTACAACACATTCAACTCAAATTTGACATATGGATATTTTTTTGGAATGCCAAGGTCAAGTTCGAATTTGGTCATGGTTCAATAATTTTTGGCAGAGTAATGCCCTTTTCACTTTCAAAAAAATATGAAATTTAAAGTTTCTGTTCATTATCTACCCAACAGTGTTACATATTCTACTCAAATTTGACATATGGATATGTCAAAGGAATGGGCAGGTCAAGTTGGAATTTGGTCATGGTTCGATGATTTTTTTGGCAGAGTTATGTCCCTTTCACTTTGAAAATAATATAGATACATCTTAGGAATAGGCAGTTTAAGTTTGAATTTGGTCGTGGTTCAATGATTTTGGACAAACTTATCTTTCTTGAATATTGGAAAAAATTTTGAACTTTCAGTTTCAGCACTCATACTTTTGTGGAAATGTATGTAGCCATTATTTTGGCTACAAATATGAAATATGCTATTTTCAAAAGGTTAAGACTGAATAATTTCAGTGCTTTGAACATTGTATGAAAATGGTTTGTGTTAACATTGAAAAGTTTTAAGGGCTTTGAACTTAAAATGAAAACAATAATTTGTGCAAACAAATTTGGAACTAAATATAATAACATCAGAAATTTTGGCTGCATGCGGGGGCATCCGTGGCATGATGACACATTTCTAGTTTAGATGTTAGTTGATCTTGTCAAGTACTTAATTTTTTTAGGGATGGCAACAATTACTAAAATCAATACTCGAGTACTCGGTCATTTAGAGTATTCGGTTACTGGGATGATTTCCAATGATCTTTAAATTTTTATCACACAATATCAACACCGTCTGCATGCTACCTTCATTTCTATTTTAATTCATAGAATTTGTAGCTATAAATAGGATTGCAAGAAATACATATAATAAATATAAGCATAAGAAATGTCAATGACAGCATTTATTATATACCTATAAATTTTCTTCCTAAAACACAGGATTATCTTGAAGCGCAAATAGTTTTCAACGGTTAGAAAATTCTGTATTATGTTAGAGACAAATACAGTACCATATATGAAAGGCCTGGACTATTTTTATGCTCCCCAAAAAATTTCGGGTGAGCATATAGTCCCCGCCTTGTCCGTCCGTCCGTCCATCCCCTTTTCTTGTCCGGGACTTAACTTTGAAACAACAACAGGTATTAACATGAAACTTTGTAGGTAGATAGATCTCATTGAGTAGGTGTGCAGTGCACAAGAACCTTAACTCTGCCTTGCTTAATTTTTGAATTATTCCCCTTTGTTTATTTTACACTTTGAACTTTGTCCGGGACATAACTCTAAAACTATAAGAGGTATCAACATGAAACTTTGTAGGTAGAAAGATCTAATTGAGTAGGTGTGCAGTGCACAAGAACCGTAACTCTGCCTTGTCTAATTTTTGAATTATTCCCCTTTGTTTATTTTTACACTTTGAACTTTGTCCGGGACATAACTCTAAAACTATAAGAGGTATCAACATGAAACTTTGTAGGTAGATAGATCTAATTGAGTAGGTGTGCAGTGCACAAGAACCGTAACTCTGCCTTGCTTAATTTTTGAATTATTCCCCTTTGTTTATTTTACACTTTGAACTTTGTCCGGGACATAACTCTAAAAGTATAAGAGGTATCAACATGAAACTTTGTAGGTAGATAGATCTCGTTGACTTGGTATGCAGTGTACAAGAACCGTAACTCTGCCTTGCCTAATTTTTGAATAATCCCCCTTTGTTTATTTTACACTTTGAAATTTGTCCGGGACATAACCTTTAAACTATAAGAGGTATCAACATGAAACTTTGTAGGTAGATAGATCTCATTGACTTGGTATGCAGTGCACAAGAACCTTAACTCTCCCTTGCCTAATTTTTGAATAATCCCCCTTTGTTTATTTTACACTTTGAAATTTGTCCGGGACATAACCTTTAAACTATAAGAGGTATCAACATGAAACTTTGTAGGTAGATAGATCTCATTGACTTGGTATGCAGTGCACAAGAACCGTAACTCTGCCTTGCCTAATTTTTGAATTATCCCCCTTTCTTTATTTTACACTTTGAACTTTGTCTCTAAAACTATAACAGGTATCAACATGAAACTTTGTAGGTAGATAGATTTCATTGAGTTGGTAAGCAGTGCACAAGAACCTTAACTCTCCCTTGCCTAATTTTTGAATTATCCCCCTTTGTTTATTTTTACACTTTGAACTTTGTCCGAGACATAACTCTCAATGTAAAAGAGATATCAACATGAAACTTTGTAGGTAGATAGATATCGTTGAGTAAGTTTGCAGTGCACAAGAACTGTAACACTGTCTTGCCTACTTTTGGAGTTATTGCCCTTTGATCATTTTGACACTTTGAACTTTGTCCGGGACATTACTCTAAGCAGTGCTTAAGAATTATTACTCTGCCTTGCCTTATTTTGAAGTAATTGCCCTTTGTTTATTTTTACTTTTTGACTTTTGTACGAGACATAACTTTAAAACTATTAGAGATATCAACATGAAACTTTGTAGGTAGCTAGATATAATTGGATAGAACTGCAATGCTTAAAGAACCTAAAGAAAGCCTGGTCTAATTTTGGAGTTATTACCCTAATTTCATTTTTACACTTTGAATTTTACCTTGGACATAACTCTGATATCATCAGGCAACTTTATAGATGGATAGATCTAATTGAATAGAAGTGCAGTGCAAAAAAAAAACATAACTCCGCTTTGCCTAATTTTGGGGTTTTTGCCCTTTGTTCATTTTTTTTATACTTTCCAGTGTCCAGAACCTTCTCGGGGAGCATCACCGGTTCAACCGGTTATTGTTAATGTTGGTTCTGATCTTAGCTGTGGAAACGGCAACCAAAATAATAAAAGGTGTGGCTGGTTTTGCACAAATTACGTATTCATCTGTCAGTCATAATTTATTTCTTGACAGCTACATTTCTTTTTCTGAAATTTCTTATAAAAGTGTAGTATAATGAAAATCATTTATACTTCAAACGAAAAGGTATATTATTAAAGGAAAATTATGTTGTAGTAGCTTTCTGAGGCTATGCATTTTTCTACTTGCAATGTTGGAAAATTGTTATCTAGCTCGCCCTTTAGTCTCGCAAGATATCAATTTCCCACCGCTGCTCATAGCAAAATAAAAAGCCTCAGAGAGCTACTACAACATAATATTCTGTATATATATTTTTTTATAATTAACAAGTTTGGGCTATCCTTGAACTTTTTTTTTATTTAATCAAGTTTGATTTTTTTTAAATATATTTATATGAATGCATGCAGCTTTGAAATAGATTTTACTTATGTATATTTGGCAGCAATTTCACATGTAGCTCTTCGAAAAAAAATCACTTCAGCAAAAAAAATTTTATAGGCATAAAGTGATACCCGTTCTGTCGTCATCAGTTTTTGTTTTTAGCTCACCTGAGCTTGCTCAGGGTGAGCTTTAAGGATCGGTGAATGTCCGTCGTCCGTCCACAATTGCTTGTGAACACTCTAGCGGTCGCATTTTTGCCTCAATCATCATCAAACTTGGTCAGGATGCTTATCTAGTTGAAAGCATGGATGAGTTCGAACATGAGTCATCTCGGATGAAAGGCTAGGTCACAAGAGCTAAAAAAAGAAAAACCTTGTGAACACTGTAGAGGTCACATTTTTGACCCAATCATCATTAAACTTGGTCAGGATGTTTGCCTAGGTGATAGCTCGAATGAGTTCAAACATGGGTCATCTCTGATGAAAAAGTAGGTCACAGGAGCTATAAATAGAAACACCTTGTGAACACTCTAGTGGTCACATTTTTAAACCAATCATCATCAAACTTGGTCAGAATGCTTGTCTAGTCAATTGCTTGGATGAGTTTGAACATGGGTCATCTCTGATGAAAAACTAGGTCACAGGAGCTAAAAATAGAAAAACCTTGTGAACACTCTAGTGGTCACATTTTTGACCCAATCATCATCACTCTTTGTCAGGATGCTTATCTGGTTGATAGCTCGGATGAGTTCGAACATGGGTCATTTAGGATGTAAAACTAGGTCACCGGAGCTATAAATAGAAAAACCTTGTTAACACTCTAGCAGTCACATTTTTGCATCAATCATCATCAAACTTGGTCAGGATGCTTATCTAGTTGATATCTTGGATGAGTTTGAACATGGGTCATCTCAGATGAAAATGTAGGTCACCGGAGCTAAAAATAGAAAAACATTGTTAACAATCTAGCGGTCACATTTTTGCATCAATCATCATCAAACTTGGTCAAGATGCTTGTCTATGTGATAGCTCGGATGAGTACAAACATGGGTCATCTCGGATGAAAAAGTAGGTCACCGGAGCTAAAAATAGAAAAACCTTGTTAACACTCTAGCAGTCACATTTTTGCATCAGTCATCATCAAACTTTTGTCAAGATGTTTGTCTAGTTGATAGCTCGGATGAGTTTGAACATGGGTCATCTTGGATGAAAAAGTAGGTCACCTGGGGTAGAAATAGAAAAACCTTGTTAACACTCTTGTGGTCACATTTTTGCATCAATCATCATCAAACTTGATTAAGATGCTTGTCTAGGTGATAGCTCGGATGAGTTCGGAAATGGGTCATCTCGGATGAAAAACTAGGTCACAGGAGCTAAAAATAGAAAAACCTTGTTAACACTCTAGTGGTCACAATTTTGACTCAATTGTTAGCAAACTTGGTCAGGAAACTTGCCTAGGTCATTGCTGGGAATAAATCGAACATGGGACATCTCGGATGAAAAACTAGGTCACAGGAGATAAAAATAGAAAAATCTTGTTAACACTCTAGTGGCTACTGTTGTGATCCAAATATTCTGTTAATTGGTCTAAAAGTTTGTTGTGATGATTTCTAAGTCAAGATCCAACATGGGTCATCTTGGATGAAAAACTAGGTCACACCGCCCAAATATGGAAAAGCCTTGTTAACATTCTACTGGTCACATTTTCGACTCAATTATCATCAAACTTGGTCAGGATGCTTGTCTAGGTAATTGCTTGGATGAGTTCGAAATCGCATGTGAAACTAGGTCACCGGAGCTAAAAATAGAAAAATCTTGTTAACACTCTTGTTGCTACTGTTTTGATCCAAGTATCCTGGAAATTGGTCTGACAGTTTGTTTTGATGATTTCTAGGTCAAGTTTGAATATGTGTCACCTGAGTAAAAAACAAGGTCGCACTGCTCAAATATGGATAATCCTTGTTAACACTGTAGTGGTCACATTTTTGACTCACCTGTCGTGAGACTTGGTCAGAATGTTTGTCTAGGTAATTGTTTGGATGAGTTTGATAAGTCAGGTGAGCGATCTAGGGCTATCATGGCCCTCTTGTTTTGTATGGTTTTATTTAAGAAATATTTTGTTCCAGTTATTTACAGATGTTTGTATGATTATTGGATTAAAGTTAAAGTACACTGATTTTCTTGTTATACACTACAATCCATTGTAACATCTTGAAATGTTTTCCATGATATATACATATATATTTATATATGGAATAATTAACTATATGGTCTCAACCATGACTTGGTAGTTTTTAGCTCGACTATTTGAAAAATATGAGAGCTATTGTAGTAACCCAGCGTCCGCGTCTGCGTTGGTTTAAGTTTATTTTAAAGTCAAATATCTCAATTATTGCTTGAGATATTCAATTGAAACTTACAATAGTTATTTATAGTAACAATGTACATCAGATTGACAAATTGGATAACTCTGCTTACAATATTAAAACTTCACGTGCATTTAGGGTCATAATTGTACATGTAGGTTACTGACCAAGATCCATAATTTTATCGAGAATTTAGGCTTATTTTTCTCCCCTTTTTCAACTTAGAATTTAATGGTAAAGTTTTGCTTGTAAGCATGTTATCTCCATAACTACTGAAGGGTTTGTGCCTTTTTTGGGACAATTTTATGCATTCATGATAATAAAGCAGTGATTTACTTGATAAAACATCTTAATCCAAGCCTTTGTACCTTTTCGGTCAGTTTTATGTATTCATTGGTAAGCATTTTTATACTCAATAAACACCCTTGTGACAACCTTTTCGAATAGTCGAGCCTTACTGTCCTCAGACAGTTCTTGTGTTTGTATAATAATAACTGAACAAAAGTTTGAAGGAGTTATATTTCACAAGGTATGCAAACAATAGCTGTTGGTAGGACAGCACACTCAACTATATGCTTAGTGCTTGACAATAGAAGAACCTTGGTTATTTAAAATATTTTAAGTTCACAAAAGGACCAAAAATTTCTTTAAACCCAATATTCTACAGATATAAGCATTGGAGAGAGTCCTAGCTAGTATGCTCGCAAAGAAATGTATAACATTTCAATTTATTTCAAAGCCAGATGTCTATGGAATACGAAAATATCTTGAAGCCATAGGCAATCTTTAACAAATGGGTGCCTGATCGGGATCAAGTGTGCAAAGTTTCAATGCCATATGTCAATGGACTTCGGGAAAAATTGAGGTGATAGACGCCAATGTTCAGATGACTAGGATAATTCTACTTATTCTTATCGAATAATCGAGTAAAAATGTGACATCTGCTTTGAAAGTAGGAATGGCATCTGCTTGTAACAATAGACCACTATACAATCAACATAATGCGCCCCCAGCAGTGCTTTCAGCGCTTTGATTGTATAGTTGCACCAATACTTTCCAGCGTTTTAATTGTAGTAGATTGGCTATAAGACTAGTTGCAACACTGATATTCGATTCAATGTTTATTTGACTTAAACAATTTGAAAAAATAATGAGTTGCCTTAACTGGGATTTGAACTCCAGACCTCTCGCTTCTTAAGCGAGCGCGCATTCCCCTTGGCCACGGTGAATTTACATGTTTACGGCCTGAAGAAAACCATATTATTCTAGTTAGGGTTTGTAACGACGCTAACTGTTGTTTAACACTTGTGTAAATAATCATGGCGCTTACTATAAGCATGTATATCTATAAAAAATAAGCATAAGTGTTACATATAAAGGGAAGTAACCGCTTCAAAAAAGCGGACTACTTTCGGCACTTGCAATTAACAGCATTAGAGTCTGAAATTTCGCTACCATTATTTGTTTGGTCTGACGACCCAAACAAATAAAAAGACACTTCAAAAAAAATAAAATTGCCTCGACTAGGATTTGAACCTATAAGAATCTTACACTGGCTGTCGGTACAGACCGGAATATCTAGCTCGAGGGTAACTGTTTGCGGCTGTAACGAGGCTCTAGTTGACAATAATCGATCAATATAGAAGAAGGTCTTTGGAAACTGGTGACGGTTGATGACCGGAGAAGGTCGAACATAAAACAATTATTTCTTTTTAAGAAAATAATTAAATAGGCCCACCATTGTTTGAATTATTCCGAGCAAAAGAAGTAAACACACAAGTTTACGCAGAAAATATCTCTATTTATTCTGGCAGATGCCACTACGAATATTTTAATTTTGTAGATTTTCAGTGTAAACAATTAATTGTTTGTAAAATTTGAGATACATATTAAAGAAACATTGATAATTTTCAAACACATCATTCAAGTTTTTCCACCTTAAACGGTAAAATGATTATAGAAAATTAGAAATATCACGTAATAGCTGTTTGTTCTTTATTAGGTGTTACTCTGACTAATTCCCTAGAGGTAAATCCGTAACGTACCGGCAAACGGTATTTAGCCAGGTTTTCAAAAAGGTCAATTAACCAATCATGTACGGTTTACAGATCACATGCTCCTCAATGTGCTGAAAACAGGTCACGTGCTCCTCCATGCCTCAAAAGTTAAACGCGTACCAATACCCTGCGGTCTCCAGACCGCAGGGAATGAGTTGATGACCTAAACATTCCGAAAATCTATTTATAGAGGGATGTACTCCTATCGGTAATTCCCGGTCTCTCCCGGTCTATTTTGACCGGGATTTACTAGTGACCGGCGAATAGTATCACACGTGGACACGGCCTTGTCCATTTTCGCCCTTCTTTAATCTATAGTAAATCTGTCACATTTATAGCTACATTATGGACTTCTATTAAACTCAGCAGAATTCTGTATTTCATAACTTTAAACATCAACACTAGACAAGTTAGTCGAAGCCCGAAATGTCCTATGTTAGCCATCTAGATTTCACAATATTTCTTAATTTGTTAAGTCACTGTCAAATTATCAAAGTTTCAAATGTCATGTATGCTGGCGTGTAGTACTTCTCGAATCCTTCCACCAAGAAATGAGATCCTGCAGAATACACAAAAAACAACTTTTAAAGTCATCAGAAATGACACTAAATGTACACTGTTACAATAAATACACTTAAAATGTAACCAGTCACATTAAAAATGACTTGAAATAGGGCACTTCAAAATTTCAAAGAACTATTTTCTAGCCTACAACGGGCTGGGTCTAATTCCGTACCGGGTTGAGTCCTAAATGAATCCAAAATTTAAGTTAAGTCAAAATTTATACTCATTTCCTAGTAATTCATTGTTATACAAGTACAATCATATAGGTTTGACATGTCTGTAACAAAAAATAACATTAATGCAGTACAATTTCTTACATATGAAACTTCATGCGAAAAATCAGCCTCGGCCAATAGAATTTTACGCAAAAATTTATATCACAAATTCTGTGATATCTTTTGATTTTGTAAATGGATTTTCTTCAAATAAAGTTAACTGTTACCGGCTAATGTCATTTAGTTATTTTTATGAAAGAATAAGCCCTTATTGCTTACAAATTGTAATAATAACTCCATTTATTTTAATGAGGGCATGAAATTTTGGGTTAAAATACAAGTAATCACAATTAAATGTGCTTTTTTCATAACTTTTTCTTTCAATTTTGCAATAAAACTTACTGATTATGATTTTTACCTATATAGCATGGTAAATAAAGTAAAGTACCAAGATATATACCCTACAAATTGTTTGCTTAAGATATCAATAAAGACAAACAGAGGTAATCTTAAGTTTAGCAAAGAGGTTACCATATCCCCATGGGCTATGTCTTCTGACAAAGTAAGATTAACCAACTCTCACCCAAATAAGGCTAAAAATTGATTGCTCATACTGTCTCCCACTTTAAATCATTGAAAAGTCTTAAAATAGTCAAAATTAGAGAAATTTTCTCTGAATATACATCAAAATATCTACCAAATATTGCCCGAGCATTGGGAATTGTTGCCGTCAATAGCTGAAGTTTCAAACTGGACATAAGTTATTACCTACTCATCTTGTCCTGACAAATCTGCTGCCAAACTGAGCTGTAGGAGTTCTTCCATAGATCTTAACCAGTATATAAGGTAAGGTCACCCCGGCTTTGGTAACTGCATGGTCTGAAAAAAATATGCAACACTAAAACATGTCGAAGGAAATTATAAGAGGCATTTGTGCTGTAATTTTGATATCAAAAAAAAGGAAGAAAAACATTTCTTAATTAATCAATGGCTTGATTTGCTAATTCACACAGGAGGGCTTAAATATTGTGTGCTTAAAATGCATGCCTGCATGGAAATAGCAGTTACGACATTATAAAGCTAACCTATTTTAACTGCTGTAGCAGCTGCTACAACAACAACAAGAACAATCACATCAACTGTTTTATAATTCTAAATGAGCCAATTATCCATAAACTACACTGTTTTATGACTAGACCATTTTTTGTGTGTATAAATTAGCAATTATATACATTCTGCAACACAGTAAAACATCAAGATTCACTACACTGAAAATGCCTATATTTCCAACATGTAAATCACATGTGTCATGTTCAATTGTCAGTTCTGCTTCATTGAAATACAAGACACTAGTGAATATTTACAATCTGATTACTGCAGCATCAACTCTTTGCTGAAACATCAGTGCATATAATGTGTGGTCCATATGTGCAATAGGCTACTATGGTGCTTGTTCGAATCCCATGGCCGGTGCTTCTTGGGCCCCTAAGACCTCTGGAATGAGCTTGCCAATCACCTTTTTGCCAATGTAACCAGCCTGAAAACATGCACTCCCCAATTCCTTGCTATGCATGGTTTATCCATAATTTAAGATGCATTTCTCTAAAAAATATCATTTTCTATATAAATCTTATAAAAATAAGCTATAGAGCTAGTAAATTGCTAAACACAGGGTGCAAAAATAAAATTTACCAATTTATTAACTGCTTAAAAAAAATTTAAATTTGATTTTTTAATTTTAAATTCATTTTTACAGTTTTAATTCAATAAAATGTGGTTAATCCTTCATGCAAAAGCTCTGCACCCTTCTTCTGCACTTATTCAGACACAGTAGCAGACATCTACATTTGAAGGGGAGACAACAATAACAACATCTGTCACAATTTAAAATGTCAAAATTTAAAATTTGAAATAAAATTTAAATTTTTCAAACCTGTCAGTTATCCTTTATTTTCCTGATTTCTATTCATAAACATAACACTGATGCAAAGTTTCATCCATATCCATCAACCAGTTCCCATTTTTCATATTTCTTATTTAGGACACGGCCTTGTCCATTTTCGCCCTTCTTTAATCTATAGTAAATCTGTCACATTTAAAGCTTCATTATGGACTTCTATTAAACTCAGCAGAATTCTGTATTTCATAACTTTAAACATCAACACTAGACAAGTTAGTCGAAGCCCGAAATGTCCTATGTTAGCCATCTAGATTTCACAATATTTCTTAATTTGTTAAGTCACTGTCAAATTATCAAAGTTTCAAATGTCATGTATGCTGGCGTGTAGTACTTCTCGAATCCTTCCACCAAGAAATGAGATCCTGCAGAATACACAAAAAAGCAACTTTTAAAGTCATCAGAAATGACACTAAATGTACACTGTTACAATAAATACACTTAAAATGTAACCAGTCACATTAAAAATGACTTGAAATAGGGCACTTCAAAATTTCAAAGAACTATTTTCTAGCCTACAACGGGCTGGGTCTAATTCCGTACCGGGTTGAGACCACGTTTATTGTCCGGTCTCTCCCGGTTTTGGAGTAAATGTTTGATATCGTTACAGAACAGAACAAATATTTTACAGATAAATAAGCTTTTTTCCAAAATGAATGTTTGTCACTTAGTTTGGTTACAATAATTAATAAACATAGATCAATTAACTCTCAAATTTATTGATTATTATTATACATAAACATGCAATTCGAAAAAAACCAAACAACAACAACAATAGCATGTTTCATTTTATCTATATGAGATAAAAACAATAAATATGTACAATAATTGAGAAAAAAATGTACATTTTTATGGTATTAATGTAAACTTGGACCTTGTTTTACATGTGACAAAGAAAACCAAGTTCGTGTAGGTTCATCTCCATTTAATCAAACTTTAGATACATCGGTAGTAATGTAATGACAACCTAAAACATATAATATTAATAAGAAAAAGATTCAAACAAGTGAATTACATTACAATGCATTTTATACAGCATTTCAGTCTAATTCCTGCATTCAGATATATGCAATAAATTCACATGACAGCAATTCAACGACATCTTAGAATAATGACCATCTTATGACAAACATAAATCAATACAATAGAATATAAACTTACCAATATATGGTATTGACTGTTTCCCTCACATTACAACAAACCTCCTTTCACACATGTGATATTAGTCTAGATTGCTGCAAAGTTAAAATATCAATAAAGTGTACAGACAGAAATAATGTGCATATTATTTCAAGTTAATTAAATAATGAGTTAATGAATATTACCCAATGTCGCCATTCTAATTTTACAAAATTCCACATAAGTAAATATCATAATTTACAATAAATTATTGAAACAAATAATTTATCAAAATGGCAAATAAAGAGTAATTAATGCACAGTTCAACTAAGCAAATATAAAAAATAGAATAAAACCAAAAGTTACAAACTATCAGAGTTCCATGGAGATCCACAATACGAAGAAACAACCAGCTATACCATTATCAATGATGTTCACCCTCAGAACAAACATGACCAAACTCATGTAAATATTCATGATGGTCATGCGCTACCTCCCCAAAGCACAGATGACCATACTCATGTAAATACTTTGACAGGTAGTCAATCTCATTTGGGTCCATATCAGAATGCTGATGATCATATTCATATCAATATTACGACAGGTAGTCAATTTAATTTGGTTCACCCTCAGAACAACCGTGACCAAACTGAGGTATCTCAGAACTCCCGCTCAACAGTAAAAAACAATCATGTACAACAATACACAAACTATTTTCGACCAATGAAAGCAAAGCTTCTGGGATAAACAACTGAACACAGTGAAACGTAATGAACAAACAAGAAACAATCCAAATAATGATTATTCTCAACTTCCTGTATAGAACTTCCGGTTTAGCTAAAATCCGTCCAAAGTCGGTATGGTTACATTAATATGAAACTATCAGCTTTGAAACATTTTATTTAATTTGTTATTCGTGTTGAGTAAAGATGCCGAGGAATTATTCAAAGTTACAAATTAGATTTTATGAATTATTCAGTTGATTGATAATTTAAACAATGATAAAGAAAAATACAAATGTACATATGTACATGGTTTAAGAATAAACAATATTATATATTGAAAGATTAACCATAATTTACCGAATTTTTCCAGTTAAGTTTTGACTTATAATCGTCGGTCAATGTGACAATTGAATTCTTAAAATTTATTTTACAATTTTAATTAAAAAAAAGAGTAGTAAGCGTAAAAACTCAGTATTAAATAGCACATAAAACACAAAAAAGAGAGGAAAAAAATATTCATAAAATTTAAAATAGATATGACAATTATTGAATAATAAACAATTATGCTCAACATGATCAACATGGTAATATAACGAGTGTCATATTTTTACTAAGTGTTAACAGATACCTTAAGAGGGGGTCTTCGCTTATAGCGATAACATAATAAGGGACAATCCTACAAGTGTGGTGTTGATCATGCGTTACTCATATGGATTATAAATGATTGTATACATGTATATCCGTTGCTATTAATAATCACGATCATAAAGAAATAACAAGTAATATTCTACTCTTTAGCATGTCAATCAAAGTTCATAATGAACAATGTCTTTCGTCCGTTCATTCTGGTAAAAACCAATTAACCATTGAAAAGTTTATAAGAATATCTTGTCATCATATGTCTACTAGTTAATCTTCACTTTCTGCATTTCTTGCTTGGACGCCCTTTGATGCTTTGCATCAATGCTTTTCTTGTCATTGATTAAAATGATATTCATCAAAGTGCATTCATGATAATCCGAAGCTTTACGGAAATAGCCGAACATTTTTCATTGGGTAAAAAAGATATTCATCCGCGAAATTTGTGATTGTAACCTCATATTTCTATTGACTAATCAAACTTTAAATGCACTGTAATTCGTTAAATGCCTACATTAAAAATTATTCTTTCTTTTAAATTGCTGGTTTTTAACAGTTTTGAGTGAGAACTACTTTGCGTTGTTATGTCTGTAAGGAAATTTTGTGTTAGACCGTGGATGTTAGCTTTATATTTACTGATCTTGCGATCAGAAAATACAAAAATGTAGTAAATTAAACACTGATAACAAGATACTGCAGGATCCTTTTTTCTATTTTGCCTATTCTGCTATTGTCCCATGTAAGAGGATATTATGGCGCATTCACAAGACCCGCAGCGAATCGTGAAACTACAGTGCAGGTTATAACCCACTATTTCACCAAGGGATATAAGTACAAAGAAATATAACGTGCTCTTTTCGTTGTGCATGGAATAAAATTGAGTTTTAGCATTTGAAAAGATTACTTAAATCTCTAAATTTACGTCGACTTATCCCTGAAAGCACAATTGAAAAAGCGATTCGAGCAAAACTTCAGGAACTTTCAGGGAGTGGGAAAAACATTGGATACAAAACAATGTGGAAACGACTAAGGCTGAAGTACGGACTAAGGATGTATCGTTCTACCCTTCGTCGATTAACGTGGATTGCTGATCCAGCTGGAACGGAAAGGCGGAAGAGAAGGCGATTACTCCGACAACAATATTCTTGTCCCGGTCCTATTTTGTTTGGCATATTGACGGATATGACAAAATAAAGTCATTCGGATTCGCTATACATGGTGCAATTGATGGATATAGTAGGCGAATCTTGTGGCTGTCTGTTGGAACAAGTAATAACGATCCAAAAATAGTTGCAAGACATTTTCTACAAACCGTTGAGAATTTAGGCGCCATTGTTCCAACTTTAATTTGTAGTGATCGGGGCACAGAAAACGTAAGAGTTCGTCTGCTACAGATATTATTCAGACAAGGCCATGCTGATGCCCATTCAGGAGGAAGAAGCTTTTTAGTGGGCAAAAGTACTTCAAACCAAAGAATAGAGTCTTTATTGGCAATGTTAAGCCGACAATGCATGTATTTCTGGATCAACTTATTTAAAGATATGCGTTGCACATGTCTTTATAATGATGCAGATATTTTTCATTGACAATCGACAATGTTTATTATATTGTTTCATGTCAGTTATTTCACGGGATCTTCAAAATTTTATGACAGAGTGAAACATGATGACATGAGCATGACATTTCATCTTGTTCAAAAGAAGGTGGTCCTCAAGGAAAACCTGAGATATTGTTTACCATACCCGAGTTGAAAAAGAAGCAAAGTTATCACACAATGTTCACCATGGTGATATAGACATATGTATAATATTATATACGCGGCAACCAAACACGTCGGGCTGTTTGCCTGAATTTATTACCTTGTTTGATAAGTTTTAACGGCCGAGTGGTACTGATGAATGCTGAAGCTGCTTTTAATCTTTATATATCTATCACATCATTTATTGATCGAATGTAACAATATAAGTTTCCATCTATACATAATTTATGTTTATAATGTATTTTATATTTTAGCTCTCTTGTACTTAGGTGCAGAGTAAGCGTTTGTGGCAACTTTTGTCGGTCGTAATAGTACGTCATTTATTCGTAAAACGATTTCTATTTCAAGGACATTAAATAGCGGTTTCAGTCTCGAAAATTTTTTTCACTCTCTTTTATGATTTTGGCTACACTTCAAGAAAGGTAACAAAGGTTGTTTCCCTATGAATGTTTCGACCCAAGGACGATTCCATTCCAGAATTTTCAGGATGTTTCGAAACAAATTATTGACAAAACATATTTTACCATATTATTCTATATCTTTCCAAAGTATTACAACAATTCACTGGTTGAGGTAGAATCGTCTAGTGTCAACTCGTAACTGGGGGTGGAAACGTTCTGTCACCATATCATGTGTAGTGATTGAATTTTTTGTGTGTTTCCCCTTTAGTTTTTCCCATCCATTGAAAGAACAAAATATTTCTGAGATCAACTTTGCAAATAACGTTATATGTTGGCACCAGTACTGGTTGGTTCCAGGAAGCGGACTCGAGAGGGATTTATATAAGTTGTAAGAACTTGTTTCACAGTCGAGCTAAAATAAATAAGTTTAAACTTAACTATAAACATATATTGTACAAGAATCATATGAGTTGAACGAATATTCGACGGCTATCTACCTTTCACTTAACTACATGTACAACAAGTTACCCAAACTGGATACATAACCTATTCTGAATGAGTTGGGTTTAGTATTCTTACAAACATATGCTTATAAAATCAATGCATTTTACATTAAAGCTGCACGCCTCCAGATGAAATCAAACTATTTCAAGAAAATCAAAGAAGAGAAAAGTACTTTGATTTATAAGAACAATAAAAGATTCAAAACTGAAGTAATATCTTTATATGCAATATATTTTGCAGTATTTTCACCATATTTCTACTGCGTTACTAACACAATGAGTTATATATGTGTATATTGACCTCTTTTATTTTGCTGATTTGCATGGGTTGTAACTGGTAAAAGACAATTATTTTCTTTGTTCACTCGACAATATTTTACTTTTTTTTTTATTTTCATGAAAATTTGCATGAATCTGGAGGCATGCTGCTTTAAATTAAATGGCATGAAAGTACAGACAGAGAAGCTTTATCGTTTGTATTGGGATATCTATTAAAGATATAATTGGATATTATCAATACGTTTCCTTTTCTATTTTGTCGTTTAAGCGATGCTAATAAACGTACCAATACGCTCTAGATCATTTGTGTGCGGTTAAAAAACGGACATTTTGCCTATAGTTAATTAATAAATATATCATTATAGCCAAACATGTACTTTTTAGTAAGTTGTTTCAAGATGGAAATTTGGATATTATCAGTAACACGCGACGAAAAATAGAGAATTTCTTCAATTCGTAAGTAATAATAATTTATTAGTTTTTTTTTAAGAAAGTTGACGTTTAATCTCTTGTCCCAACAAGTATTCTTCAACCTCGATATGCTACTGTCACAGAATGAATTGCTTTGTATAATACAAAGCAATTCATTCTGTGACAGTAGCATATCGAGGCTATATAGTTTACATTAGGTAAATGCAACAACGTTAGTGACGTGCGTATTGTTGCAAAAGCAGGTATGCCATTTATAATCAGTTATATGTAAGAGTGCGGGTGGCTATATTAAAACAGAACCGAAAATTAACATATCACTCAATTCCAATTTTCTGTATGCCGTGGCCGACGTATATTCGTTGCCAAAAATCCAGCCTTGTTGGTCTGAGTTGAACAGTTTATTAATGGAAAAATACAATTGTAATTTCTTTGTATGTAAACTCCAATGTTTGCCATACTTGGATTGAGTTTGCCGGATTTAACATTGTAAACATGCATTTCAACAAAATACATTTTGTTAAACGACAAACATTAACTGATAGTAGCAATACCAAAGTGTTCGAATACTCAAAACCAGAAGTTACATTCTTAGCTTTTACATTGTCGAACCATCATGATTCAGATCAGGCATAATCCAAGCTTTACACGTTTTTCAATAGGAGATAAAAAATAAGCTCCGCCATTTTCCCGCCCACTAAATCATCGTAAATTAAACGTATTTTCCGCTCATTTTTTTGTATTTACCGTCGGCGACAAGAAGCGGCGTAGTTTCCGTTTATCATAGCTTTTAGTTGTTTAGTTACTAAACATAATTCACTTGCATGATTGCCTAACAATCAACATCAGCCGGACTTTAAAGGATTATAGGCATATAAGTTTTAAAACGTTGTAGACACCCACATTTCCTGGAAATAAGAAACTTAAAAAAAAAACAAAAACAAAAAACAACCAGGTTACATACTGTCTGACGTTAAATACTTTTCAAGGAAGTGAAAACTATTGAAAAGACTATATTTCAACGACAAATAAATTTTACTGATGGTATTTTCCAAGTTGCATAGGAATGAGTTAACATTTACAGTTAAGCTGCTACCTTACCACTTTCAAATTTTCAAGTCAACATCTGATAGAGATTTTGATACGACTAATTATACTAATACAGACCAAATTCTGGCTGTTTGTCTTTCCTAGTAAGTACTAATATATATCAGTAACCTTAATTCTAGCGTATGACTTGACAAGTGAAAAAAACTTTTAAACAATAGTAAAATTATAACCCAAAGTTGTATGTCCTTTTCGTAACATAACTTTTTATTTTTACCATATATTTTCCCATTTTTCCCCATTTTTTTTTTCTGTAAAATTTAAATGATGTCCAAATGTATGTATGTTAATTGATTATCAATTTATGTATACCTTGTTTTATTTATCTCTTAAGAAAGCCATCACTTACAAAACTTAATAAATATTCTGTGTAGTATTTCATGTACATAAAAGTAGTTGTCTGTTTTTGATCATATATAGACAGCAAATCTAGACAGCAAATCTAGGTAACAGCTAATGACAGCATGTAACACACATATTTCAGAGGTGCTATTGATTCAGCAACAATGCATAAAAAGACCTTAACCTACGCCAGCTTACATATATTTAAAACAATAAAAGGCTAAATTCACATCCTATGACTCAAAATACCTCCCAATGAAGAGGTAAACAGAGTTGCCATGATACACTGAAATATTTATTTCAACATTAAAATGGACAAATTCACAAGTTTTGGTGATACACGGAATTATCGATAGTTAAAACTTTGCATTGTCTTCGTGGTTATACACTTAGGTCAAAAATATGAGGTTTTTCTACAACCCAACATAGTCCTTTAAAGAAAGAAGGCACAGGCTTATTGTTCAGTTCTCTTTATTCGTGTTGCCAAAAGTGCCTTCGATGTATCGCATTCTAGTACTATTTGTTGAAGGTAAAAAAAAATATGCTTAAGAGTATTGCTGTGGGTCACAAAACCCTATCATTGATATCAATGAATAGTGGTGTGTGTCATTATATATGGATAACATTTCCTTATGTTATTTCACCAACTTTAGTTTTTGCATATTATTATGCTCATTATCAGTATAAACGTTGTTACATTTTTACAATATATATCTTAACCATTTTTGCATTAACTTGAATATCCTGGTACTAGAATACGTTTTTTTTTAACAAAAAATCAGAGGATGTTCAAAGTCAAGATTGATGTAACAGTTTCTATATAATTTGAAACTATTTTTTGTACCAGCAAGAGTTACCTCTCTTTATATTCTGCTTTCGTGAAATTGGGCTCCTCCTATTAATTTTTCGTCTATTTCCGTGATAATTCCATATATGGAAGTTGCAAAAATCGTTTACAAAAGGTTAATTCGCGTTAGAATGTAAAAGGAAAGTGTGGTGTTTTGTAAACCTGAGTGTGTCAAGTTGAATGCAGTTACATTCTCAACGTCATGATGCACAGCATTAAACGTATTGTGTACGTTTCTATCGTTTACATTTCTACATGTCCGGACAAATTTGAAATTATACATTTTAAATACAGTTTGCAATTTATCTAAGTTGCATGTTAACAGCTTTCCATTTTATCAAATCGAGATAATCAAAATGCTTAATACAGTTCAGTATGTAACTCTCTCGGATCGACAATTAAGATTTTTTACTAATCCTGTTTAGTAGAACCGAAGTATGCATTGTCAAGTTTCAAAGGCTGGATTTTTGGCAACGAATAGCCTCTATAATAATTAACTACTCTTTCTACTTCCGGTTGAATATCTGAACTTGAAGAAATGCTTAATGGTATTACGGAGGGAAGCCTAGATGCCTATTGTGGTTAATCCGGGAATAGCCATAATGGCATAACCTTGACCATTGAAAACGTCTTATTGAATCAGCAATAGTATTCTGTATTGTACATATGTTTTTTTATTATTTTTTATTTATTTTAGTGTTTATTTCTAAAAGATAAAAATTAAATGAAAGCAAATTTCATCAACGGCGGTTCCCATTTATTCTTCATGGTTCCAAAATATTTTGGGTCTATTTGAAAAATATCAAAATATTTTTCCCCAAAATATTAATTATAAGGATATTAAATTTTTATTTTTCCACATTGGGGTTTCCTAAACAGGATGGGGTAATATCCATGGGCAACCAAATTCCATTTGGGGTACGGAAAATTCTGAAAAAAAAAAATTTCTCAAGAAAATGCTAATTCCCATTAGGCCCATGGCTGTTTAATTAACCAATTTGATCACCTTTAATGTTAAAATTCCCCAAAACCTTAACCTTAACTCATTAACATTGAGACGACGAAACAGTTGAGCAATCGCATCCATACCATTGCATCATCATTGTCATTCTCATTATTATCAATATTATAATTATTTATTAATATTATAATTAATTTTTTTTTGCATTTAGTAAGAAAACTCACACTCAAGACCATAAATTTGTGCAAATTATGCTGAGGAATTCGGATGGTTTAGTTTTCGGCGTCGAATATGCAAATACTTAACTAAACGTCACATGTTATAATGTAAGAAAACCCAAATCCTAACCTAATGACAGAAAGTCAAAGGTTTAAACTACTGCGATTTGAACGATATCCATAAAATTTTAGAAATTATTGTTTGACGTTGAAAATGAAAATTGTGCAACCCGACCCTTTAAAATGGCAAATGTTTATTTATGTCATTAATTCAAGCAATTAATGTTCCTGTAAAAGGATGAATGCAGATTTAATATCCAAAACAGGCATTTTTCCTAGATTTTGAGGCTATATTAACAGCAAAACATAGTTCATGTAAACTGCAGTGTAATATAGACATAATGTTACATCTCTGGAAGACAGGAAAAATGATCAAAAAGTTAAAGAATTGTGATGACTACATGCAAGTCTATCAATAATCACATGTTTTCCCATTTTAAATCATTAATTGACTTTTCTTTTTTTCTGTCTCCCCCAATATCATTATTGTCATTTTATGAAATAAAGGTCCTTTGATGTCTTATAACTTAAAGGTACTCGACTGAAGAGATTTATTTTTGTACATGACAGTACTGAAAATAATTTTTAAAATAATTTTATCATTTGATACAGTTGTAGATAATTACTAATGTGCAAAATTACAGATAATTCGCTCACGTTTTTTTTAATTGATCTTTCTGTTCCCAGCAGATCTACGTAACATTATTTGTGTGTGTGTGTGTGTGTGTGTGTGTGTGTGTGTGTGTGTGTGTGTGTGTGTTGGTGTGTGTGTGCGTGTGTGTGTGTGTGTGCGCGCGTGTGTGTGTGCGTGCGTGTGTGTGTATGTGTGTGTGTGTGTGCGTGTGTGGACTTAAACCGACATGTAAAATAATGTAAAAGCTATCTGTCCATGTTTAAAACATTTTTTTACTGTTGTGACAGTTGCTTTTAAGAATAGTTTATGTTAAATACCGACATTTTGTTAATATTCTGCATTTCCGAAGAATTCTTCTGTAATAAGGAATATATGTGTATTTAATATATTATGTCAATTTTGTCACAAACATTAGCGCGTGTGCATAGAATACATTTTATCTATAATTTGTATTTAAAAACAGTGACGTCACATGTCTATCGGTTAATCTGTATCAAGGCATCACAACTTCTGCTGATTCTTCCGACTTCTGTGTTCTGTTCTGGTGCCATTGTTGATCAGTCTCTTCAAAGAAACCTTGACAGCCAGAGAACTTGTGACAGGTTAGACTGTCATTTGGACAGTTGTTCCAAAAATTTATGCTGTTTTGCAATTTTTCGATGTCCCGGATACGTTATTATGTATTCATAACTTAAGTTAATCGGTACTTTTGGCAGAAATAATGTGCCGATGCTTAAAACACTTGAAAATATGCAAAAAAAAAAAAACAACACAAAATGTGATTTTATTACCTTACACCATTCTCAAAAATATTCAAAATCGGTCTTTTTGCCCTGTCGCTAGTAACGGTAGTATATTTCAAATGGGTCTTAACAGCAGTTAATGAAATTTCTAAGAAAAAAACCTTTTTCAGTAACTAAAATAGACCTATCTTGTACTTATAAAGAAGGAAAATGTCCAGCCCTGTTCAAAACATCACAGCCCGGTTTGATATTATTAAATATTATTAACTTCCGTTACAGTTATTAAACTTTGTTTTATAATGGTATGTACATTCAACAATGTCATTTTTGGGGGATATAATATTAGTGGATTTTGTCAAAAATTGTTAAATTACCCTTATATGTTATCAAAGTTACATAGTCGAGCATCATAGCCCATCATACAGTTTCCACTGAGAAAAAAAAACAAAAACGTGTTTAACTTCCGTGACCAAAAGTTTAGGAACATTGTAAGGTATAACTTCCCTATAATGGTTCATAATGATTTTTAGGCTTACAAGAAGATGGTGTAATGGTTGTTGTTTCTTTATAATTGATATAAATATTAAAAATCGGTTTTCAAAGAACATTTTTTTAACTTCCGTTACTGTTAACTTCCGTGACATTTTTTGTAATTGTTATCCTACCTATGCTGTGATGATGTTAAAAGATATTTGAAACACTCTAAAAGGATTGTTTAGTTCAAAGCCAGCATACTTTCAAAAATGCAAAAAAGTTGCAATAATATTAAATCAAAATTAGCTTCTATCGTTAACTGGTGAGTGTTCATTATTATCCTGTACAATTTCACTCTACCAAAAGTTTTATTCGAAAAAGAAAGTTATATATGTGAGGACTGTATTTCTGTGAATGGAGAAATGTAGCAATATGAAATCTTTTGTACTTCCATGTACATGCTTGATGATGCTGACGTCGTAGGAAAATGTATCTGCACAGTAACGGAAGTTAAATTCCAAATTGATTAAATTCTTTGATTGCAAAAAGTTAGAAAAGTGCATTTAACAATATGTTTTTTATACATAAGCATATGCAGTAAATACCAATTGTAATTTTTATTGACAATACTGTGGCTAAAACAATGTTGTTCTTAGAAATTCATGCAAGGGTAACGGAAGTTAAAAATAATTTGGCGGTTTTGTCTTCCTTTGCAAATAACCTGCATAAAGACAAACTTATTTGACAGAAAGTAACACTCCATCCCACAATATAAAAAAAAAACAACTTCATGTAAAATTTACCTAACACTTTTCATCTTGAGAGCTCTGCATATGTAAAGTATGGTAACGGAAGTTAATATGATTCTGGTCTGTTTCAATAAACCAGTATGATCCCATTATTGATACAGAATAATAATCACTGGATTGGCAAAACTAGAATTTTTTGTCGTGTTGTATGACAAATGTTATATATTTTACTTAAATTAAGCCAATGGTATACAAAGTATAATATATTGATTTTTGATCTCTTCCTTGGTTAAACGTGTAAAGCGATGGTCATTAAAGAGCTAAAAGAAGCATATATTTTACTTGATACAAATTAGGGGAACAGTCAACTGTACAGATATATTTAGATTGTTAACAAGTATGCTATGTCGGTCGGACGTCAGTTTATGCATTTGAAATCAAATTTATTAAAACATACAAACACAATGCAAAATAGTTAACATCCGTTACCTAAGTAAAATACATATTATTGATACCATTTCTCGAGCAAATGCCAGTATTTGCAAAACAGTGAGTTCAAAATATTTAACACTTGAAGCAAGTCTTTTGTTTACAAACCATTCTTTATTTGATTTTTTTAATTTCATAAACCTTTACATTGAAAAATAACACACAATTGTTACAAACATTATCCTGTTTCTTGGAAGGCATCTTTCAAGCTTGTATGCGTATACTGTAGGCCTTTGATGTTATTTTGTATGTGCACAATCATGCTGCATACAATTTACTTAACTTGCCTGATATAAATTACAGGGCAAGTTATTTGAGGTAAAATATAAAATGTTTGACAGGAAATATCTGACAGTTTAACTTCCGTTACTGAGTCTATATGTAATACTAACAAGTAAAAGAAAACATAATTTGATAACATTTGAAAGCAGTCAATGCCAATGGTTTCTATTGAATATGTATAAAGCTGAATATGACAATAGTGTAACACTCTTTCTTTTTTTTATTAGTTTTGCGATTGTTTTCTAATAAAAAATAGTCACGTTTCAAACCTGCTCACTTAAATTATTCTCTGTTTTATTGTTTTCATCAAAATGGTCTTTTGTGTCAAATAGTCCGTATACATTTATATATAAGATCTCTTCTGCTTGCCAATATGTTTTATCATTGATGAATTGAGATCTAGAACAGTAAAATACTTCATATTTGATCCTGTTCAGAAGTTTAACTTCCGTTACATTGAAATTAAGGTGTATATTTTTGAGTCAAAGCAATTTGAAAGTCTGTTACGTTTGGTGAGCAATTTTTTGTGACAAGTCGCCTAACATATTCTACTTATTGAAAAAGTTGTTAAATCATGATTTCATGTTGATCGATTTTAAGTCATTTTTCATATCTGAAAACAGCAACAATTTCTGGAATGACTGTGCCAGAATGGCCATAGCAATTTATAAAATAAAGTAAAAAAAAAAAACAGAATTAAAATGCTGAATTTACAAGGTTAACTTATTACGTTATCACAACTTATAATGTTTACGAATGACATTGCTAACCATTATGAACCATCCCTACGTGAAAAGGATAGATCTACCTGGACAATCAGTCAACATAATTTATGGGTAGATACATCAACACAGTAACATACTGTCAGTGCATTTATTACACTGTATACTCCAGTAGACACACGGTATTTGTTACGTCATAAAGTCTAGTGATGACGTGACCAAATAATTTTTGTTTTTATTAAATAAACCTACTGCAAAATAGTATCAACAATGTCTTTAGTAGGGTCACGTCACTTTTTCTCAGACTTTTCTCTGCCCTTCAGCCTATTGCTAATAGATCTAGATTGTATAAAACTCGTGGCCATGATAACAATTTGAAAAATTGGTTTGTTAGATAACTTTAACACAATATTGTCATAAAATACTAGGAAGATAATAAAAAAAGAAGACAACTCTAGATTCTACTTTCGGCTACTTTAAAAAAAACACAAAAATGAAGTCTTTTTGCCATGTTTGTTCAGAACCGCTCCATAATTTTTTCACCAATATTTTTCCGTGTTGGTTCAGCTATTCAGGGCAGCTTCAGGAGCTCGGAGACTAGATCGAAAAGGAATTTGCAGAAGCGTGCTCGGTTTATATACCCAGTACTAAGCATGCGCGAACCATCGTCGGATACCCACGATTGATAAACATGTCACATAACATGCAATCAATGATAATGGTTCGGCCGTGGGTATCCGACGATGGCGCGAACGAGATTGAATGACTTGTTAGGAGAGAAAGCCAAATATACTGTGACGTATAGCGTAAAAATAAAGAATTTAAACTCAAGCGCTTAAACTGAATATTATTATATACAATGTACCTATAAATGAAATATTGAGAAATAAATTGATGAAATAAAACGCTTATTTTCATTTTCGTACTTTCACTGTAAAAAAACATATTTTCCGTGTTTTCACTGGTGTCTTGTCGGACTTCTTTCTTTTTTTAAATTCTGCCACTGCCAGTACACAAAATTTAAGGAATAGTCTTAAAAATAGAGACAAATGTATGTAATAAACAGAAATTCCAAGTTTTTTCTATAAATACATTTATTTTCATCTTGTGGTATGAAAATTATCACATTTCACTCATGAAATATTTATTTTCATACCACTTGATGAAAATAAATCGTGTATTTACAGAAAAAAACTTGAATATCCACTCTATATTTTTAACATCTTTTGCATATTTGTCCGTTTTAAATGTCCATTCAGTTTATCTATGTAAGAATGTATTTTTTATGTGTTTAGGTGTAAGGACCACAGTGGAGCTCCTTTAATTAAATACCTTAACAAACTTATATATTATAAACCGTTTTTGGGGGCGCAAGCCCCCAATATACAATGTAATTACGATAAATTCAGCTTACTACCTTTTGAACGCATCTAGGCTATCTAGCTGCGCTGAGCAAAATAGTTCCAATATTTTGCCATAATATTCAGATAGTCATAATACCTTATCTATATTAAAATTGACTGGTCATCTTATTACTAAATTTTAAATCCTTTTATCACAAAATTACATATACCCTTGCTTTACGCGATTTGAATATTACTACGCTAGCAGTCGATAAAAAATTAATGAGAACCAGTTTATTTGTTCTACCTTCTAGTTCCCGATGCATGAGAGCCAAAGTACATGCATAAATTTAGTATCAATTTTATTAAGACTTAGTCATAAATTAACTAACTATCATAGAACACAATAATTCAGGAAAAATGGAATACGATTTTCATATTAGATAACTTTCGAGCTTAAAATGGTTAAAAAAAAGTGTGAATGTCAGAGTAAAAATTTGTATGCGTATGAATACGAACTATTTTTCCTCTGACGTCATTTTCCCGAAATCGCCATCTTGGCCAGTTATTCCGAGAAAAGTTTGAGAAGATTTGCTATCAATTAGGAAGACTTCAAGTCCCAGTGTATTACGTTGATATTTTGGTTGCAATCTATTCCGTATTTGTAATCAAGTTTTCTTCACAATCTGGTAAAGCTATTGATATTTTTCGCTTGATAGACTGCAAATTTTAGTGCATTACATCGATTCAGTGTCAGCTCGGCCTAGCCTAATTAATTCGGCGTGAACGGTTTGACCCATTTTTCAGACTTTTTTTTTCTTACTGTCAAACCGTTACTGCAGTACGCCTAATTTTAACTGTCATTTTTACGCACGAAAAATCTACCGGCAACACTATCGATAGTTTAGGCTGATTTTTACTGCTTAAACATGAAAGTAACTTTAATGTCCTCTAAAAATCAATAGAATATATATTCTAGAACTAACTTCTCCTAGAAAAAATATAAGATTGTACCTGTCTTAACGCATACATGCGATTTATTTCAAATTTGTACTGTCTACATTATCTTTGGCGGACATTATAAGTACCTACCAGTGTGTCCAGCAGGTAAGTGTGAGTAACGCAGGAAGATTAACTTGCAAACAATATAGAGGAAATAAATCTATTCATTATTTTGTAATAAATTTGTTCATTATTAAATACTAATGAAAAATACCAATGTGTTTAACCTAAAATGCAATGGTAGCAAATAGGCTCCGTACAAGTACTGTTGTTTAATATTTTTTAAATGTTTTAATACATGTGCTCAACATTTATCAATAGGTGGTTTGCCTTCTTGTTTACTGCTAATGACTGCCAATGTCACTCTCGCATAAAATACTGACTTCATTTATACATGCATATTTATATGACAATTAAGAACGTAAAAGAAATATTTATGGGAACTATTTGAATGCACTTCAAATTATTCAGTATTTGTACAAATAATATTTCAAGATTTCTTTTTCACCGTTTGCCGATAAATAATACCATATTAAACCTACTGATGAAGATTAATGTCTTCTTGACATACTTTATTAATTTACTAAAAAGGAACTTTATTGTGATCCAGCCATATGCTGTGTAACTATAAGGGAAGGGTCACATATTTTAATTGAAATAAATTTTAAATAGAGGATATTAAAAAAAAGGTCATTGAGAAGATAAGAATTTTCAAATGAAAGATTAAGAGACTTGTACATGTTTAAGGTGTATGTGTTGTTGTTTTATACTGTTTTGGTGACACTTTTGTTTGTGTCCCTTGTTTTCTCGTCTATGGTAAGTGTCTTCTCTTTGCCCCTAGTTTTATTTCTTTATTTCGCCCCCTCCCCCTTCCTTGAATTTCCTTTCCCCTTCCCCTGTGCTTGTTTACTAAGTGGCCCTATTAATCATTCATTTATTTATTTTCTTTGATTTTGATTTCCTTGTCAGTTACCATTATTTCTTCATATGTATCATTTTAGTGAAAAGCCTGACCGTGCTCTCCCTTGCGCCCTGTTTTGTTTTTGTTTAGGATCCTCCTGGGCTCCTTGCCAATGGTTCTTGTTCCTGGGTCAAGTTGGGGTTGCCACCTTTCCTTGTTCATCTTGTTTAACATATTTTATACATGTATACCGAACCGTAACAAACACATAATGATTCTTAATACAAGGTTCGGCAAGCAAGCAAAGAAATGTAAAGAAAACAGAAAAAACTTATCCACCCATCTCCCCGTTTTAAAACCCCCCACAAAAAACGCCTAAAACTGCAAAACCGAAACATAAATGCACACGAGTGCCAAAGACGGCTCTGGTAGGTGCAAGTGCTCCATTGCGCCGGTTTAAACATCACTTAAACATAATAATGTTGAAATTTTGAATCAACACCCACAGATGTGTACAAAATACAGAGGTAATCATAGAACTTTCAATGTGACACATTCGAGGTGCCGTTCAATGAAAAGCGGGAACTAGATAACATGGAATTTGGCGACACTCGTTCTAACAGACGAGTACAGTAATTTAAACAGACTATCCGTCTTACATTGTTATTTTATTCTACGTCTAAATTACGGCCACTAAATTCCCACTTGCTGCGTTTTTATCATAAACCCGTCATATCTGTGCGACAATTGCATTTTACTGAGGGCTGTAATTTCTTAACTTGAGAAAGGGCCAGTCTGAAATTCCATTTTATAGTGTGAAATTTTAAGGTTTTTTTTTTGTTGTTTTTTTTCACAATTTTTAAGTTATTTTTAGTGGCTTTGAACTTCTTCTCCTTCGCAACTGTCCTCAATATTGTTTTTAAGATAATAAACTAGAAATTGGTATGGAGTGTAATACAAATTGAAATTCTTCTTTGCTTCATCATGTCTAGTATTTATAATATAATTCATTAAGATGTACCTACAATTACATTGTATTTTCGTATGTGGGGAATCAAAGGCAGTTCAGAAATTTCACCTTATGATCACAGATGTTAAAGAACCCAACTGTATAATTTCTAATTTGAAAATTTTATTTAAACAGACTTAAATGCAGTATGATCTTATGCCGGACATCATAAACTATTTAATTTCTAAGTAAGGTTATCAGAATTTCATTTTAACATTTTATTTTTAATGCTGAAATACTCGTGTGTGAATATAAGAGTTATTCCTGCAATAATTCACATCAATAACATAAACAAATTGTATTATAAGGCTTGCGTATACAATCGATTGCCACCGATACCTGTGTTACACCATGAAATGTTACAATTTTACCATGACACCGCTTGCGTCATTCCTTCTATATTTCCAATATGGCCGCTTTCAATAATTTTCAACGATTTAAAAAAATAAAGTGGAATATTTAGACTTCTGTTTGACTTTGAAGTATGATAATTTGGAACCTTACATAAAAAACGGTCCTCTTTCAGGTAATGTAGGCCATTTCTTTAAAACTTTTCTAGTTTTCGCTCCCAATAACTTATAATTGGGAAGCGTCCGTGCATAAAAATGCAGTTCGTGGTTGGACTTGGAAAAAAGACAGCGCCCGTCCAAAATTATCTCGGTGTCTCTTTGACAAGTCTAATTAGTTGGACTACAGCTCGGCCCTAAAACGTACTCGGCCCCGAGTCAGCTCGGCCTTTTTCAACTCGGTCCACTTTTCAATTTATTAACATATTGGTTTGTTTTATCACTCTTTATTGTTGAAACCACATTATTAATATCTGGACTTATTCAGAAACATGGAAAGATATTTTATCAGCGTATTTTACGCTTCAAAATCAACTAAAAACGCACAGGGTTACCAATTTGTTGCATTCATTTACGCACTCTGTAAATTCAGTGTGGCAATAACACGTGACTATGACGTCATTTTCGGCATCATTTCCAAGACAAATGTTGCTCGATTCGGAAAAGAAATAGCAGTAAATATTTTATTTCTGTACCAATTTCTTTGGGATATGCACAAGTCTACGGGGAAAAATATAAGCTTTCCACAGAATATTGGATCTTCGTCAGTTTATAAGCCGTTTTATCAAACACTTTGCATAACCTTGGAAGTTGCTTGTATTAGAGCGGGCTTCAGTTGCAAGCTATTTCGTTTTCTGGCGTTATCTGGTCTACGTCATGATTAAAAAGTCAGGTTTACATCAACCGGGAGTACGGAAGACAAAACTCTACCTAAATATGTTCATGATTTTATTATGACTGACATAAATCTTAATTTTTTCTTCAATTGTCAATTCTGGCACCAGTTCAAAGTCGAAAAAAGGACTACAGTTTAAAGCAGATTTTAGAATCCGTTGCAAATGCAAAGCAACATGCCTACCGTTCTCTTTCTTAATTATGTTAACCATGAAAAACATTTTATTTACTATACGATTTACATAAACACAAATGAATATTTAAATGATTTTTACTCGCTGCGCTATAAGTGATTTTAAAAGTCGTAAAATTGTTGTCTGTATTTGTAAAGAAATTGATTTGCTCTATTACGGTAATGATTATGAAAAATCTATTTGTGTCATATGTAGCAATACTAAACGTGGAATTGAAATCAGAAACCCTAAATATCGCCCAAAACGGCAAAATTGAAAATGTTGCAGGCTCGGATTGACTTAGCTAGCCTGTCCAATGAACGTGCACATTCAGGATCACTTCGATTTGTATGCTGTGAAAAGGGTTACGCCTCAACGCGGCAATTTTAAAGTCAAAGGTTATTCTTTTGTAAAGAGTTATTTATACGTATAACCATATATATATAAAGAACCTGTAGCAATGTTTTAGTATGATAGATTCAGCTTTTTAACACAGTGGCACTCGTTGATAAAAAATATTTTTACATCCTGTTTTCATACCCACGGTAACCGTTTTTCGTGAACTGGATATAACTTCGTTCACTTAAGACCACTATTAAACACACTATTAAACACTATCTATTTTATAATTGCATTTATTTCTGTTGATAAACTGCATATCTGACAAATTTAGTTTATTATATCAGTCAACTCAGCTTTATCAGAGAGCTCACCAATATACATTGTAAAGAGAGGAAGGGAACGGAATATTTATGGTTTCAAAACATTTAAATCGAGTAGAACTTTTTAACAATAATGTCTCTTTCAACTGAATAAAAACGATAGGGCTATTTGGGACTATTTCTTATCGATGTGGTCATTGGCTGTAAATGCATGGATTATTGCACGCGGCATGACCTGCAGATGTCCTCAACAGGATTTTTGTAGCATTTTAAATTTTAAAAAAAGGACCACACATTAAAATCTAAAACATGATAAACATGATGCATATACTAAATAAATGAATTATCTGATATGTAAATAAAGAAGTAAGTCATTTGACAGTTGAAGGATAAAAATTGAATATACTCTTCAAATGTAATCGTAATTTTACTAAGCTTATGTTAGCTATCAATTATTCAATGGACGCATCAGTGGCATATGGACCCTAGTCATAGATCTTGCCGATGTTGCTGTTACAGATGTTAATGTAAATATTTATATAATTATTGATAATCATTGTTATTTCTGTCTTTTTGAATGTTTTGTTTCAAGAAATTTGACTGTGATCGATGGCTGTTGGTTTGTAAAATCATTTTTCTGTTTACTATTTTCTACTTTGTTTACTCCACATGGCGTCCATTCTCGTTCATATTCATGGCTATTTTAGATCTTTTTTTATAAATAGAGAATCACAAGTAATGCAACTAAGTAACAATACTATCAGATTTACACTGCAAAGTTCCAAGTTCAAATTGTGATTTCGTTTATCACTCTATATAGAAATTTATTATACAACAATTCCAGAAAAAATATATACCTTTTAAAAGTCTCTCTTTTGAGGACAGAAGAACCTATTCGTCACATTCACGAGTGTCAGTGTTTGTCAGTTACTCTTTACAAAAATAAACTGAAAAAATACCTTTAGCTTTACAACACTCGCGTTAAAGTGTAACCCTTTCCATAGCATACAAAAGTGTTTTTTTTTTTTTTATTTTAACTCTTTCTCTCACTGAGAGCACATATATTTCTTATCAATTTCGCCATTGTGAAATAGAATAAAACACATTTTACTACATAGGATAAAATGAGCAATACTTTAAACATCTTCAAAACGAAACCAAAATATTATTTTCCGACAGGACTAAATCTACGTGATTTGACGTGCACTATTGCGATACAAGTAAGTGTAATTGCTTTAAGAAACAATCAGTTTTTTCACAATCTCTCTGTGAAAGATCAACAATGAAAAACTAAATTGTAGAAAGAGAACGGTAGGCATGTTGCTTTACATTTGCAACGGATTCTAAAATCTGCTTTAAACTGTAGTCCTTTTTTTTTAACTGAATTGACAATTGAAGAAAAATTTAAGATTTATGTCATTCATAATAAAATCATGAACATATTTAGGTAGAGTTTTGCCTTCCGTACTCCCGGTTGATGTAAACCTGACTTTTTAATCATGACGTAGACCAGATAACGCCAGAAAACGAAATAGCTTGCAACTGAAGCCCGCTCTAATACAAGCAACTTCCAAGGTTATGCAAAGTGTTTGATAAAACGGCTTATAAACTGACAAAGGTCCAATATTCTGTGGAAAGCTTATATTTTTCCCCGTAGACTTGTGCATATCCCAAAGAAATTGGTACAGAAATAAAATATTTACGGCTATTTTCTTTTCCGAATCGAGCAACATTTGTCTTGGAAATGATGCCGAAAATGACGTCAATGTCACGTGGTATTGCCACACTGAAATTAATTGCGCAAAGAATGTAAATTTGAAGCGTTTTTGGTGTGTACTTTCATTTTCGAAACAGTTGATTGACCGCTTCCATTTAATAGTTGACTGTGTATCTATTTCCAATTAATACCCGTCAAGATACTTTCAACTATTTTTCTCTGTAAACCAGTCAAATTACGTCTTTATTGCTTAGGCGCTTGATAAAACAATTGTTCTTTTTTCTTGATAATTGCAAGGATTTAATAATATACTTGTAGCGCATGGTTGCTTCAAGGGCTAATCAAATTGACATTTTTTCACACAACTCTGTTGCCGGCGAAACTATTGTAAACCGTAGCGTATTTAAAATGAAAAGAGCACAAGAAAATGTGAATCATAATATACATGAATGTAAACATACAGAAATCGGCAATTGACAGGCGGTTATCTGCATTGGTTATGTCATTGTCGACGATTTTGAGTGTAAACAATATAAATATGCACATGAAAGGCCTTTCAGCTGAAATGAAATTCATGCTGAATATCTGCTAAATTTCACATGATCTTTCAAGGAAATAAATAAAAGATGTTTATCTTGATATTTTCCCCTTAATTATCTAAGATATTTTCCAAGAATCAAATTATTTTTAACAAAAGTGTGGTACAGTCATCTTTTATTCTGTTCGCTACTTAATAAAAAATGAAATACCACTAAATCTGTCATGCTATTTTAGTCTTGTAGAGATTAACTGGACCAGACTTAGTGACTTAGAATTTATTTTTGTTTTAAATGTATATAAAGAGAAAGATTTATAAATGTAATAAACTTAGTTAGAGAATGGTGTGTTAATTTTAATGTAATAAAGTATGGTGCATTAAAAACAGAGTACGTTCTTTAATTTTAATTTTACTCTGTAGATTTTTGATCTATTTAAATTTACCCCCACATTCTGGAAAGTGGAGGTAAGTAATTACCCCCAGTGTCAAAAAATTATCTGGAACTCTGTATAACAGTATGGTAATATTTAGAACAATTTGATGACTATCAATTTTCACTTTGAACAAAAATTTAAATGTCATCATACACTGATGAAACTTACCTCATAACCTTTGTTGATATAAACAATCAATAAAAACAACTTGTCTTTAGCAGCGGAATTTTATATACATCATATTAAGTCATCATTACTTTTATTGTTTAACATCTATATGATTATTACACTAATAGTATTCAAAAATTTTGTTGATGGAAGTATATGAATTGGTAGAGGAAGGAATAATTAATCATGGCAGTCACTGTGGCTAGCAGTATGAACCAGTATTGTTTGACAAAAGTGCTGGCTGTATGCGAGTCACATACGACTAGCATATACTCACTGTTGAGGCTAGCCGTACAGCATTTTAAAAATGAGTTGCCTTAAACAATAATATGCAAACTTATTTTTCTAAAAGAAGATTTTATTGAATATCATATATATACAATTTCAGTCAATGCGAAAGTAAAAAAAAATCCAGGTATTTTTGATAGGGGTGGGGGAGGAATATTGCCATAATTATAAAGAAAAATATTTAGCATTATATATGAATTATCAGACTCGACTATAAGATACTATGAAAAAAATATACAGAAACATAATTAATAAAACATTAGCATAATTCACAAGAAAACAATACATCTTTCAAAGGCTTAATTTTGAAGATTGGAAAAAAAATATGTTTTGGTAAGGAAATTATCCAAGACAAGAGGTAGGCTTACAATACTTAGCAAAAACTGGTTGTATCATGCGGTGATTTTGGTTATCTTGGTCTGTGAATACAAGCAAAAAAAAAAAAAGAATTAGATCGATCTTGGAAGCTTTGCATATTTTAGAAGGCCAAAAATTGTTTCAAACTGGCTGAACAAACTGGCTGAAATTTTATTCGGACATGACAACTGACTGTATCGAAATTTATCTCGGCCCTACTGATTTTTAGTTGGCGAGGTCCGAGGACTGACAGCCTTTCGCACAGACTGCAATTAACAGTTGGTATAGTAATTTTTAGTGTTTGATGATCAGAAGATTTTTTTTTCCTTCTGAAAATCATGGACTTGAATAATTTAAATCTGTTTGAAAGCGCAAAGAGAAAGAGACTGCAAATTAATTTATTATTTCTATGGACAATATAGATGTAATACATTTGTAATTAAAACATGTGGGTCAATTTCCAACAGTAGTTGAATTATGACAAAGTAGTTTTAATAATTTTATTTCACTTTTAGCTACTTGATATTTTCATGCTGGATGTTTACTTACCAAAGAATGATTAACGTTAAAGTCCACAGGCCAATTCATTTCTGATACATCTTTCTGATATCTTGTTATAATATAAAAGGCTGAAAGTCATCGTAGAATTATTAGCAAAAATATATATGTTCATTCGTTGTAAAAATGTTAGAAGACTTGCAAGTTACCGATTTTATCATTGCATTTATTTATTATTGAAAAAATGCTGAACGGCTATCCTCAACAGTGTGTATAGGCTAGAACTTTCAGTTTGCATTTAGGGTCAAAATATATTGTTACAGTCATGGCGGCTTTCCCGTTGCTGTCAACAAACTTTAACCTTGTTCATAACTTTTCAGATCTTGGTGTATTGTCTTCATACTTGGCCACAACAACCCCTTCAAATAGGCCAGACTAAACTTGACCTCCATATTAACATTCAAGGTAACATATCTAAATTTTCTTCATTTTTGCTATTAGTGTGTTATTTTTGAATGGATTGTCTTCAAACTTGAACACAACAATCTTTCAGGATAGGACCTGATTCACTCATAAATGTCCTTGAAGCTTTTGTGATCAGAAGTTGTGCAGAATAATACAAACCCAGAACAATTTCATTTACTTGGTTTTGCAACTTCTGAGACAATGGATTTTAAAGATAGTTGTTTTCTTAAAATTTCAGGACAGTATAGTAGATGGTTAAGACATTTAGTACATACTGTATATACCCTATAACTACTATAGTATACTATAAAAATCTTTGTGCTTGGGCAATTTTGAACAAATTGTTTCTTAAACAGTGTAAGAAATTAGGATTTGAATCAACTAGGCTGGTCGGACTACCAGATTGGAATATTCACTAGCCGAAAAGACATTTCACTAGCACAATTCATTTGTTCAAAATAGTTGTTTATATTGCCTCTGAAAATGCAGTAGCCTGGTCGGGCTTGTTACTGTGAAAAGTTGGTCGCCCGAGGAGAAATTTAGTAGTCGGGCCCTCGGACTACTGCTAATTTCGAACACTGCTTAAATTATTGATTTGATATCAACTAACAATTATCGGGATACTATATGTATATCTAATAATAATTATATATTTCCAACTTTCTGTTTCAGAAGGTCGGCCTACATGTCAGATTTGTGAATGTGAACGGCAGAATATCGATTTTAAGGATGCTTTAAGGTCAATGAGGATGAAATCAAGAGAGATAAAGGCTAAAATGTGAGACTGACAATCTGACTAACCTTGAAGTGAATAAATGGAAAAATGTTTCTTTCAATAGCATGGCATTTAAAGAAGAGGTACATGATTATTTAGAAGTGTTTGTATATGATATTTCTTAATTATTATATTCTAAATTTCTAATAGCTTTTTTTTCTTGACTTGTTTAAAGGCCGACACAGGACAGTTTATTATAAGTCAGTGAGCTTCTGTCACTGGATAGACTATTGTCACAAAAGCCAAATTTATAAAAAAGAATTACAGTGTATTTAAATATCATCTTATACTAGAAATTAGGAACAAAATTAATAGCAAGAACAATTGTGACATGTAACATGTATTTAGGAATTCAGCTTTCCTTTCCTTTTCACCTCAGGTGAATTCACATTAAAATATTGAATATTCACAGTAAGCCACTCCGGCATTCTGACATATATGATTATCTTATCTTCACTAAGCTGTCTACAGCTTATCAGAATCACTCACATTTATAAATTTAAATTAATTTTGAAAAAAATTGCTGCTTAGCAAATAGATAAAATACTTGGGGTGTCCTGTGGCAGATTGGTTTAGTTTCTTGACTTTAAGCCTTTCACTGCTGTGATTTGAGCTCTGCAAGGGTTTACGGATTATTTCATGTGAGAAAGCTATCCAGCTAATTATGGAACATTGATGGTACCCAGGTGCCTGAAATCATACACATAAGTACACCAAGGTCTTCCTCAACCAGTAAAGCTGGAAATTGTGTTTTAAATCCCCCCCTAAAAAATTACAAAAATAATGGAATTTTTATTTTGCAATTAACTTTTTCTAAACAAAAGATTAATAATAAATAAATAAATAATATATATTAAATAATAATAAAGGTTAACAAAAGGACAGATACATGTAGACGTGTCTTCATGTCGGAAACAGTAGAGAAATTGAAATATTTGAGTTTTTCAAAACCTAAAAAAATTTGGAATAACAGGACACTGCTTGCCCTTTCCAATGTTGGATAATGAGTTCTTTGATGTGATGTCGAAAGCCTCATAAATATAGTACATTGACTTAATCTAATTAGAAAAAGAAATGACATTCAGGAGAAAACTAGCCACCAGTCTTTCACCAAGAACATGAGATAACTTTCCAATATTTGAAATATCATAATATGGATAGAACTTTAATGAGCGACCAGTTTTTCACCAGGAAAATAAGATCACTTATGTAATATGTATGAACAAAACTTTTTAAACTTCAAGGTGAGAGTTTATCACGAAGAACATGAGATAACCTATGTATGAACAGAACCACATTTGTATATAGAGGTGCCAGTTCATCACCAAGAAGATGAGCTAACTTATCAATGTTTGAAATCTGTTATACCCCCGCACAACAAAGTTGTAAGGGGGGTATACTGGAATCAGCTTGTCCGGCCGTCGGGGGTCCGTCAGTTTTTTTCTTGTCCGTCCAATAACTTAAGATTCCTTTGACTCATAGTCTTCATATTTGGCATGGAGGTAAGTCATGATTAGTAGATTACCTCTATTGATTTTGAGAACACCAGGTCAAAGGTCAAGGTCACGGGCCTTGACCGAAGAAAGCTTTTCTGCCCAATAACTTAATAATCCTTCGACCCACAGTCTTCATATTTGGCATGGAGGTTAGTCATGATTAATAGATGACCCCTATTAATTTTGAGGTCACCACGTCTTATGTCAAGGTCACAGGGGCCTTGGCTAATTAAAGCTTGTCCGCCCAATTACCTAAGAATCCTTTGACCCACAGTCTTCATATTTGGCATGGAGGTTAGTCAAGATTAGTAGATGACCCCTATTGATTTTAAGGTCACTGGGGCAAAGGTCAAGGTCACAGGGGCTTTATTACAATTAGCTTGTCTGCTCAAACGGTCTCATATATTCATCATAAAACACCTCCAGGCAAGGCTGCATGAAATGGGGGGGGGGTGTTATAGAAGTCATTCAATGGCAGCTTCAGTTTTGAGGTCAGTAGGTCAAAGGTAAAGTTCACTTTGATCTTTTCCACTAAAACATGTAGAATAACATAACTTAGCAATGCACTGGCTTACTTCCCTCAGATTTGGCTGGGAGGTTGTCTTTGAGCTGTAAATGACTACTGTTGATTCTGACAAATTGGTATGTGGGGGTATTCACGCCATGACAATTGCAGTTCTAGTTTGTACGCAGAAAATATCAAGGTGCAAATTTCTTTTATTAAGAATAGACTTATTGATTAGATAACTTACAATATTTACAAACATTTATAATACCACACCCATTTAAAGTATTTCAGCTTAGAGTGTATTATCTAAAATACATGTATTGTTATAATGTACTTTATAGTATATTTATTGATATATTTATTGTATAGTTTTGATTCTACTAGATTTTAAAAACATTAAGATTTTACTAGATCTTGAAAATATTTTTGTGCCATGCTCTTTCATTTAATTTTGAATAATGAATCCAATAAATACCTATAATAAGTATAGGATTAAAATTGATAATGTTTTTTTATCTTTAACTTATATAAAAGTACAAAAGTAATGTTTAAACTGCTGGTTAGATTCAATGAAACTTAACAGGATTGTACCAAGTGCCATCCTGAAGTTGTGCGTTTCTGTTTCTTCATACCATAAATGTCCCCCAGAGTTAAAAAGAGGAAAAATCTATCAGCATGTAATTATGCCAAAATTCAAGGAGTGATAAGTTTTTGGGAGACATGTTTTGTGACAAAAGCCTTCAAGTTCATATATGACGACTTTAATTTGATATCAAAATATATTTGGAGTTAGCTGATATTGTCATATAAATCTGTTATTATTATACAGATATGAATTCATGCATGGGACAAACAACACAAAACCAACATGTCTGAATTTTTCTGATATAATTTGACCTTTAAATGACCATTACCATCCAAAGAGTTAAAACATTGAAATTCGCACACATTGTCATAACTTTGTTTTTGTCTACGATTTGATTCATTCTTGGACAAAGACCAATTTATCATTCAAACTATGACTTTTACTTAAATGTGTTTGACAGTTTCAAAATTCAAATTTGAAAATTTTACTTTACAATTTATATTATGTTTTCTAGGAAGTACTCTAAATGATATTACAATAATTCTCCTATCTGATGTGTTTTGACTTCCAACATAAGAAAAAGACCGAGATGACCCAAGCTAGATAGTGGACTCTCAACTTGATTATAACTGTATCCGTTCCATTTTAACATTCTAACATGTATTATCTATTGTGCTTAAAAGGTTTCAAAAAAATAGAGTTATGATATCTTACCAGTCCTGGTTATTTTAGAAATAATTTTATAGATAGTTAAATTTTCTGTTTATTTTCTATCTGCCAATAATCAAGTTTTTGGAATTAAATATAGTAAGTACTGATTTTGTGTTATAACACAATCACAACCAGCACGAAGTACTAATTACATGAAATTGGTTAAACAACTATAGTTATCAACCGACAACAATCTAATGTCCGTAATTTAAAATTGTTTTATCTCATGATATATATGATATCAATTATGCATTTTGCCTGGGTTTGTTAGTATGTTCTTGGTACATAATTTTCAATTTTGACAAGAGTTTGGAGGCGATACTATTATATTGTGTACAAAATGGGCACTTGTTCTACTTTGAAAGAAGAATGATATCAGCTTGGAACACCTAAAGTAGATTGCTATACAAATCTCAAATTTTTGTATGCAACATATTGCGCCCCCATCAGTGCTTTCACCACTTTGATTAACTTTAAGGTCCCAGCTTCTTTCAATATTTCATTTTGATACCACTTCCAATTGTTCTTGCGTCTTAATGCTCGAATGACGAATAAAAACTGTTTCGCGCATGTCACGTGATTGGATGCCAACCACGTTCTTAGGCGGGGAACAATAGATAGCAAATTAAATCGTGTGACTGAAAAGAGATCGGAAAATGTTTTGCTGTCGTCTTTAACGGATTTGTTTTGTAAAGTTTTTTTGGTGAGAATCAATCAGTGGTTAAACATACAAGATTGTCCCCGAGCGCTCAAGGTTCATGGTCGAGTGATTTTCCATGCACTTTACTGTAAGCTACATTTGCGTGAAGTTTGTGAGAAGGATGTGACGGAAACAAAAGTATGGGAGGTTTGGAATTGTTTCTTTTTTAGGACGTCGAAAAGCTTAGTATCAATCAAAAATGTAAGATATTTTATATTTTATTAAAACTATATAGCACGTAATATTATTACACATGGAAATCGGGAAAGCGTTACTGTTTTTTAAGGAAAAAATGTAAATATTTCACAGAAAATCCGGGAAATGTTATTGTATCACATAAAATTTGTAAATTATAAGATATTTTTCGTAGGAACAATTTGTTTGAAACAAAGTTAAATTTTCCATGAATAAGGACTTTAATTATAAATTAGCATTAATCATAAGGATTATACATGTTAAACTTTTAATTTTTCATGTGACGTTTCGATCATAGTTAACGGTATTTTTGGCCATTATGATAATTGGCTTATGATATAAAACAAAATACAGATATGCATAATTGATAGATGGCATATGAGGTCTAACAAAGCATTGACACGGATGATTGATGTGTGATATGTAAAAATGATGGCCATGTTGATAACAATGTTGTTTTGATGAGGACGTCCATGGGTGTTACACCAATGATGAAATGACGTTGTTCAAGTTATCATCAAGTAAATTTAGTTATTTATTATGGAAGCCTTGGAGGGTCACTTTTGAGTTTCGACTTATAGATTTATTTTACTATTTTCTTATGACTTTTGATTTATGACTTTTGATTTATGACTTTTGATTTTTGACTTATGGATTTTGTTATTTCCCACGTGCTTGCCATTTTAATTATAATTTCCAAGGAAAATATGGTAGATTATGACATTGATTCAGACGAGGTAAGTTCATTTACCTAAGTTTCTTGGAGACTTATTTAAAAAACAAAATATGTGGGCTCATATGCAAGAACAGAATGTTATTCCTATATAAGCCTTTTAAATTGATTAAGAAAAGAAAATACTTTGCTTGCATTGCATTGCATTGGGTATCTATTTTTTTATTTTAAATTTCCGGAACAGGGATATATAATCTCAAATTAACATACAGCGTATGAATCAAACGCTTTATTTTTGTATGGGTTCCAGTTCTAAATCCAAACCAGTCTCGCATTGTTGTTTGCTGCAGTTACAATCGGTTTTCACCCGTAGTTCTTCATTCTTCGTCCATCTTATATTGAATATAGACCAAATTATATGCCTTATTTTGACAAAGAAATTTGTGGTAAAGAAGTTTCATGAAACATGGTATTTCAAAAGCAATAAATCATACAGCTTTGAAACTTCACACACTTGTTTAGAACACGCTCTAAGTTAGAAATCTCTGAATTGCATTGTTATCAAATTCTGCCTCTTTTTCGATTTTGAATTCAATGTTTAGAATTTTCATGAAAAATGAATTCTCAAACACTATTTAACCGATTCCTTTGAAACTTGGAACACATATTAAGTGTTGACATCGAAGATCAATGACCAAGTTTCGTATGAGTGGCGCACAACGTTAACTGGACATACTTATGCCCATTTTTAAAGCTAAAATGTTTTGTCAGATGGTTTATGAAATATGGACCCATAAACCAGTTATGATATAATATTGAAACTTTATTCACTTGTTCAGTATCAATAACTTAGGTCACATACCAAGTACAAAGTACATGTTATTTGTATATAAACTTTTGTATACAGTTATGTATTAAGGAATTTTTTGTATTTCATTTTGTATATATATGTATTTCATTTCAATTGAGATAACACATACTTTTAATGTTTTAAGTTTAAATTCTAGTAAAGCTACTTGTAGGAATTAAGGCCGTGCTGTCGAATGGTTTCAACTACAAAGCAGTTGCAAGAGCATCAGCAATACATATTTGTCAAGTTTTTGAAGCCAGTTTAGAAGACTAAGAGGTTTCATGGCAAAACAGCGTTCGTTCCGAGTGGAAAGTAGTACAGTTTAGCAAATGCAAAATGTCCAAAACACTAGTGATTTGGTTTTCTTCGTTATTGTCTATGGAAATATTCAGACATTTTTGGAATACGAGCGTTACCATTTCACACTTGTTTCAGACGCTCGATAATTTTCAAGTTTTAACCCCACCACTTATTGTGGACGCTTTATTGGAAACGCAATGTCACGTCCAGCCTCGTTTATTTTATACTGTCCATACCTCCAATATGGTACAAATATTGTATCGATATACAGGTCATGGTGAGACAGAGAAAAGTGTGAAAAATCATGAATTCATAATTCTGACTTTCATAATTTTCAGTATTTGCCCATTGTAAATTTTAAAACTTAAAAGAAAGGTATCGAAATCAAATTTTGCATGTTCATATAGCTTGGCGAGGCAGAAAGAAACATACTTCTTGCTATCATAGCTACATTTTAGAAAGTCCCCTTTGTTGTTGATTTTTTCTTCTTTTTTTTCATACTTAGATTTTGTTAAACTCATAATTATCTCAAAAACTGTTGGAGGCATCAACTTGAATTTACTGGCGAGACAGAGTGCATTGTGTTGTTAACAAAACTTTTGATTATAACATTTAATCGTTCTTCTAAGTTAAACATTCCCTTTTTCGACATGCTGTGGGTTGGGGGTATGTTCATTAAGAAAGACTATGATATTTCCATTACATATAAAGTCGGTTATTCTTCGAAAAAAAAAACAACAACAACAAAAAAAAATCGAACTTGTGGACGTTATTAAATATATACATTATACAATGTATACAGTTTCTTAAAGTCTAGGAAATTTTAAGCTAGAGACTGTGTTTGTTTTTTCTCTTTTTTGAACGAAATAACGCTTTGACAATGATTTTAAAAATCTTGACTTCAATAATAATACAGTCACTCTAGCGTTGCTAGTTAACCTAATTTATTTTATGTTTTCAAAAGCTTTGTTAGATCACTCATGATTTTCTTAGTTTTTCATCAGTAACGTATCAACGATGTGTTGTTTTGTAGACATATTGCATGCATTTATGTCTTCTGTGACGTAAATACTTGATGTTTTTGTTGATGGCAGTGTTTATTTTTAGCTGTTCTATAGTGTTAGCTTTTAAGTAAGGCATGTGTGCTATTTTAGAAAAAAATACCTCTGTAGTTCTTATCTCTGTTTTTAAATTAAATATAATGAAGCTCAAATTCAGTTTGTTTTGCCTATCTAATACATTTGTTTTCTTATAAGACAACAATTTTGTTAAACAAAATAAAGCACGGTTGTAGAATGAAAAATGTTTGTTGTTATCTGTTTAAACACATTTATTCCAAACAATTATTGATAGCTCTGCCAACTTGTCACGGTCAAGACCGTGAGGTAAAAAACCTTTGTAGTGTGGTCTCTCGGTAGAGGTATATTTAGGTAGTCTGTTGAGGGAGTTGGCTAGTTCCACACAGTTTTACTTCTATAGTGATTGCTATTCTATTTCTACTTTGGTCATTTCAACCTCTTACTTATAGTTTTAATGGATCACTATCTCTACATAGATAAATAAATTCTCTTTAACATTTAAATACTGTTTATTCCGGTGGGAAATTGCAAGTTTATTTTGGTTATAACAAAGTTACAATAACACAATAATAAATTGTCAACAAATGAGCAAAAATGTATTTTTATCATTCAGGACCAGATTTAATATGATAATGTAAATAAGTACAAGTTTGAAGTAGAAATCACGAGAGTTTCAAGTCATATTTGTGTCAAAACCGTTTTCTAAATTTTATTTTATACCTATAAATTTTCTTCCGACGGATAGAAAATTCCGTATTATGTTAGTTACAAATACGGAACCATATATGGAAATGCCGGATTATTTTTGACATTGGTTCCGATCTTAGCTGTGTCTTACATAGCATTAGAAAACGGGAACCAAAATTATAAGAGGCGTCGCCGGTTTTGCATAAATTACGTATTCATCCGTCAGTCATAAATTTATTTTTTTATTTTCTGAAATTTCTTATAGAAGTGTAGTTTAATGAAAATCATTTTTACTAAAAACGAAAAGGTATATAATAAAAGTAAAATTATGTTGTAGTAGCTTTCTGAGGCTATGTATTTTTCTACTTGCAACATTGGAAAATTGATATCTCACTCGACCTTCGGTCTCGCGAGATATCAATTTTCCATCACTGCTTGTAGCAAAATACAAAGCCTTAAAAAGCTACTACTACATATTATTCCGTACATATATCTCCTTTATTTTAATGTATTATAATGCCTAACGCTTGTACCCTCTTTAATAGTCAACGCGGAAAAATAGCGTACCAGTCAACCGTGACTTACTTCAACAAGGAATTAAATAATCTATTTCAAGATGTAAAATGTTAATAAAAATTTGTAATAAAGCTACACATCTAGAAAATAGCTAAGAACTGTTTTATCTGAATAAAAAAAAATCGTTATTTATCAAGAATAGTTTATTTACTTTGATAATTAATGCTGCAGACGGCATGTATAAATGAATGTCCCGAATTAAAACTTCTATACATATGATTTCACATTAACAATTGGTGTTGATTCTTCACGTAAAAACGATCACCTATGATAAAAACATATGAATGCATTCAATGCAATAATTCTAATTTAAAACATCATATGACTTCAACACCACACTCGGCTGATGTCCTCCCTTGCGTTTGGTGATTGTATCACAAATTTGCTTATTTTGCATTAATCTAAAAACAAGTAAAACTAATGTTTATACAAAGGCAAAGAGTAACAGCAAATGGCAAAAGTTATAAGTCAAAAGATAAAAGTCATAAGTAAAAAGTGATAAATCATAAGTAAAAAGTCATTAGGCAAAACCTAAAAAAAACGAGAAAATAAGTCAGCATTTATTACAAAGATCAATTACTATTTTTGAAATAACAATCATATATATTCCTTTTAAATACCATAATACATCCTATAAAGTATGGTTGCTATTTGTTGCGAATGAATAAGACGTTTGAATCTAATTACACATACTTGAAATTACACGTATAACTTATATGTCACGGTACGAATCTATTCAGTACATGATATGCAATCTCTGTGGGGACAGAGCTAGCCCTGTAAGGGGTTCCGGGTTCGAATCCCGGTATGGCTGCATATCTCCCCCCCCCCTCCCTGTGACATTTAGACAGTAGAAAGTGTCCCTGCCAGTCACGCGGGCGACCGAGGTTCTATTCCTAGTGGGGCAGCCTTTTTGTAACCAGGGCTTGATAAAGGAGATACAACCAGAAGTCGATTCATATAGTGCAGTTAATCTCGTAATACGTATGCCAAAACAAAAAGAAATACAGCATGTATTTTACGTAAAAAGTCACAAAATTGCACATACATATATTGTGATATAAAAACTTTACAAATTAATATTTACAGGCTGCTGAGTTGGTAATCTTTTAAAAGGACAATTAAACTTGTACAATAAATGTGTTTAGATTTTCCTAGCTATATTAAGATGGAAAAAATATGCACGTTTTCTATTATTATAATTTTTTTACAGATATTCATTGCCTAATTAATGCTAAAAAAATCTAAGAGCAAATTACAATTATAACATTTCCAATGCTTTATATATTACAAACTAGCCGGTAAAAGCCGTCCATATTTCACAGAATGAATCAATATACTTCTAGAAAGAATTTAGCAAATTGATACAAGCCTTTTGACTTAATGTAATTTAAGTGATTTTTTAAGTTTAGAAGGATATGATAAAAAAATGTTCAAATTGGTGGGGTAGAGAAACAATACCATGCATATTTCTATCGTGTCGAGAATAGTCATGCATTTAACATGCATAGTTTATTACTAGAATGTTATTTTTTGCATCTAAACAAACAACACTTGCAAAACATGTTTAAATGAGATTACACGGATATTTTTTTAGCCTTTCAATACATGTATATCTTTTAAAAAGCCTTTTTAATGTATATGTTCTGAGTCATAATAATGCCTACAACTCCAAATCCGTACGGTAAATTTTGCTTAAATTTTGCATACAGGTGTCCTTTAGGTATACCACTAAACAATGTTGTCAATTTTACAATGCCTTATAGTGCAAATTAGAGTGTTTATAACTTAAATAATAATTTACAAATATATTGTAATTTGCTCAATATTTACAAACCAATATCTTAAAATAACCATATAATGAAGTGAAATCGTAGACTATCGTCTTTTTGATTTTAAAACATCATTTTTTGAAACTTAACCTATAGTAACCTAGTATATATCAATAACACGAAAAAAATCAGTATTTCAAAGCGTATTTATATTAAATCTATTCTCAAAATTAAATCTTTCAACTCGGTACACAGTTGTAGTGCTGAAATCAGCGTCCAATGGCATCTGTAGATCTGCCTTAAGAAGGGGTGCTAATTCTATGAATTCTTCACATTGTCTTTTTGGGCGTGAAAACATGTTCCTTGCAAATATATACTTCTCTCAAGTTAACTGCATTGCCGAAGTCGTGAGTTTCATACAGACCAGGTACAAAATGCAGTCTGTCAGGTTTACCACAAATAACAGAAGAACATTTTTGTTGCCTTATTTCATGTGCAATCCGATCAAACTCGGTTTGTAAGAGGTCCATGAAGCAAAATTTTAAGTTCTCACATTGTATCGGATGCAGATCATTAAATACACAAGTATCGATTAAGTCTTTGGGTCGTTATTTGAGTCAAAAACCTCTAACCATGTTTATACCCATTCACAGCACCATGGATATAAAATCCTTATGGTTTAAGTTTGTCTTAACCGTCCATATGTCATGGCGTAGTATACGCGTCGGCATAAGCGATGAGCTTTCCGCATCTCAATACCATCCGGATCAAGCGCTCCCATTATTTCCATGACGGCGTCTCCCTTGACGTACATGTGGTAATGCAGCATTAACATACGCCATATTGTACGGTATTCTATGCGTTGTCCATTTGTTTGTATTTCTCTGTTTATAACATCAGACACAGTCTCAAAAGGAGTATATATTCCATTACGCCGTTTTAAATTTAAGCGTTTAAAAAGTCTATTCACTGTACTAAATGACGTTGTAATGCCATGCTGTACCGGAAAGTACTCTATTATCAGCAGAGTTTTTGTTTGTTATAGATATTATGGGTAGGTATCTTGGCACGGTAGCTTTGTAATGATGAACAGTATAATGATGAAGACACAGATCAACATCAAGGTTTTCATCCTCGTTACCTTTTTGTCCAGTAGTTGTGTCTGAAATAAGAGTTTTTATCTTTTATCTAAATCTTTATACATTCATACTATATAAAATGGGTAAATCTCTTAGCTCCGTTTTTTAAGATTGATAAGTGCGAAAAAAATAGTTAAATGCTAGTAGGATCTTTTGTTCTAACTGGTTCTATATCTACGTTTATTCTTAAGTGTTCTTTTCTCAATTGTTAAAATATACAACAAAATTAGACATTGATGCTAAATGCAAATGGTGCTCGATTACAATTTTAAGTTAACTTTGTACTTGTGTGTATGAACATAGCACTTGCCGTTCTTTACTAATTCCGTGTTAGCTCAATAAAATGCTGAATTGCGATACATGTTTAATACTGTGCACCATGCCATTTTAAGACGTAAAACTTGTATTCCCTGTCTACTTGTAAAACAGTTATTTGTTTGTTACTCATGGACAAATTTTGTGATAAGGACAAAAAATGTATAAGCACTAATATAATGAACATATTAAAAACATAGAAGATTGTACAAAACACACAGTCACACTTATGGAATTAAAGTCTGTGATATGTTACCACTATGGGATTATATCAAATAATATTAAATTCCCTCCTTAACACATCCTCTCCTCCATGACAAATCTAAATGAAATTATTTAAAACGTTTAAAAACATACCTGAAACCAAAGTTGCTGCTTTCAGCTTCTAGAGCACGTGTAAAATGGGTTAGCCAAAAGTCATAAGACGTAAGTCACAAATCAAAAGTCAAAAGTCGAAAGTCAAAAGTAAAATATCCGTAAGTCGAAACTCAAAAGTGACCCTCCAAGGCTTCTATAATTTATAGAAACGAGCTTTTTTTTTTAGAAACTAGTTATTTTTAGACAAATGAGTTTTAACTTTTCTTCGTAAGTTTTATCAGTTTCAGAAGATGAAATTTCAAAAGGAACCAATGAACTTGCAATCATACTATATCGGGCCATGCTTGTGGAACAAAGACAGCACACATTATGCAACGTTAAAACAGCATAATTATTTAATTCACTTTGCATTTGGAAAATTTGACAGCATAACAAATTTGATATACATATATACATGTAAATGGTATTATGTTAGCAACTGAAATTGCATTCGGAACTGCCTCGGCTATTATCTATAATAACCTCGGAAACAATACGGATTGAAAGTAGTTCTACCACGTGGTTTCAGATGTAAACATAAACAGAGATAATGTAAAACGAATGTATATATTTGACTGTTCCGGTACTCTTTTGCTTGAAAATATGTCTGACAACAATTTGTAATTTAAACATGCCCACTGATGTTCAATTTTAAACAAATCCGACTAAATGTCAACTGGTTAGGTTTTTGTACTTTCGGTTTCTACAACCATAATAACAATATATAAATAATGTATTATTGTTTGCTTTTGTACCTATGAATTCACTTATTTTATGTGGACTTTTACTACAAATATTGGAAATAAACTTGTCAACAACTCCCAGCATTAAATTACTATTTGTTTACATGTTTAGTTTCTTAGCGTAGGTTAGACCGAAATACCGCATCCGTTCTGTGTATTCATACTATTGTGTTCGAGGTCCTTATCCGAAGACTGACGGAAAGGGCCGAGTAGTTGCGATTGCTGAAATTGCGTAGAATTACAAAATTTTATTATAGAAATGAAGATTCTTTGTCAAAATTGAAAACTATGTTTTATGTTTATGTATATTGACGATATTTTGTGTGCATTGGTTATATCGACTTTGGTTGTTTTGGTTTCTTTATTAAATTTTTGGACTTTGCGTGTGATTGGGGTTATTCGATTTGGGTTCGGTGTTTTGGTTTGCCTATTTGTGGGAGTTGTTTATGTGTGTTATGGTAGTTTTTCTTTGTCTTTGTTGGAGTTGTTAATGTCATTTGTGTGTTATGTTTGTTTTTCTTTGTCGAAAATTTAGGCCTTATTTCTGAATAGTTTGGTGGTCGATAAGACAGTTGATTCTTTGCTGATACATTGTGATCGATTTGAAAATTTTGGATTTTGTTAAACATGTACATGTACTAGTCGAATTATTATTATTCATCATTTCAAATAGTTATATCAATTTCATTAGAAATGGGAGACACATTTATAATTATATTGAATTTTTAGCTGTACATTACCCAATTTTGTATAATTATATTGATGAATAATATGAGTAATGTAATTTTTGATAATTATATTAATACATAGCTGGAGATGCGACAATATATAAAAGATAACATTGATTCTGTTAGATTTAGAACGTTACATTTCTAATAATGATATTTGGGTGTTGAATGCGACATTTTTAACAATTGTATATACTGATTATTTTAGATCATGCAGAATGCGACATTTAAGACTACTATAATATTATTGTTCTTTTGTTTTTCGTTTGTTTTCAGATGACGTAAGAAAACATCACTGGATTACCTTTGAAAGACAAAACTAAATAAAATATATATATATAGAAATGAGAGAATATATACACACATACCACCACATCGATATGCCAGTCCAATTACGGCACAGCGCCTAGCAGAACAGTCATGAAAGTATAGCCAGTGCTCATCCACCATCACAAAAATGATGGTTTCAGAACAGCTTTATATACAGTCACAAACTGCACTACACATTGAAACAAGCTCAACATTCTCATATATAGAGTTTGTTCTCTGTTAACATATCTCACAAATCAACGATGACATTTTATTGTCTTCTTCACTGATTGGGACCAGAGAACTATATATCTATTTCCGAAAGTCAACTGGATCACGTAAGATCAAGTAGATCCGTAGGATACAATGAATTTAGACAGATAAAGTATATATAAAGAGAGATAATTAAATTCAATACAGTTATACTTTCCCCTGCGTGGGATCACTTAAGATACAAGTGTGCAGATAAATTGATAGAAATGAGAGAATATATACACACATACCACCACATCGATATGCCAGTCCAATTACGGCACAGCGCCTAGCAGAACAGTCATGAAAGTATAGCCACTGCTCATCCACCATCACAAAAATGATGGTTTCAGAACAGCTTTATATACAGTCACAAACTGCACTACACATTGAAACAAGCTCAACATTCTCATATATAGAGACTTTCGGAAATAGATATATAGTTCTCTGGTCCCAATCAGTGAAGAAGACAATAAAATGTCATCGTTGATTTGTGAGATATGTTAACAGAGAACAAACTCTATATATGAGAATGTTGAGCTTGTTTCAATGTGTAGTGCAGTTTGTGACTGTATATAAAGCTGTTCTGAAACCATCATTTTTGTGATGGTGGATGAGCAGTGGCTATACTTTCATGACTGTTCTGCTAGGCGCTGTGCCGTAATTGGACTGGCATATCGATGTGGTGGTATGTGTGTATATATTCTCTCATTTCTATCAATTTATCTGCACACTTGTATCTTAAGTGATCCCACGCAGGGGAAAGTATAACTGTGTTGAATTTAATTATCTCCCTTTATATATATATATATATATAATTCAGACTATTGTTCGATTGATGGTAAACAAAAATGTTTATTGATCATTTAGCAGACTTAAAGAAGGAATGGCGGGAAGAATTTTAGCAGACGACAGTTGTCGCGCACATGCAATCATGCACAATATCAGACTGCCCGAAACTCGCTTTCAGCAGGTCAGGGTTTGTAAAAGGAAATCATAACTTTGTAATATGTCTTGTTTATTTTTTGAAAAAAAAATTTCGTGTCAATGTAACAATTATGTTGATATATCATTATTGTCTAATGTTTCATAATGATCCATTTTTAGCCCAACTGTTTGAAAAACGAGTAAGGGCTATTTTAGTCACTTGGTCGTCTGTTCTCGTAAAACACTTCGTTTTGCATATGTTTTGTGTGTAACTTCCTACCTCAGAATTCATTATGATTGTATAACGGGGAACATAATCTAAACACCTTTAACTTGAAACTAGATTTTGATTTATATAATGTTTAAAATAATAATTTAAGTTTACAACATATTCTTATCAAATGAGCATAATAATGCTGAGTTATGGGTCATTAAGAACATTTCAGAAATTTGTACAAATAACTTTCAATTATTTCTAAAATGCTAAAAAAATGTAACATTTGTTCGACCATGTTACCAATAGTGTATCCACAGGTAGCAGACGACAATAAATTTTAAAGTGGAAATTTGCGACTTCCGGTGTGTCTGCTACTCGATGTTGTGATCTCAGTTACTTCCCCTGACGTTCAGTATATGAAATGAGGGTCGAGGTAAGTAAAGATATTTTGAAGAAATACAAAATTTAGCTAAACATAGAACAATACATTTTACAGATAAGGGTTTGTGAGTCGCTGATTACACCTTTAACTCTGCAAAATATTTTAAATGGACTTGCCCATCTTCAAATCTGGACAAAACCATTACTCATTTTAAGGGAAAATTTCAAAATATGTACTGACTTAATATCGAATAGTGCAGATCATGAGCAGATGTCAAGGATATGCCGACTGGTTTTGGTCTGCACTGGTCGCACGGGTACATGTATATTATGCTGGCACTAGAAGGCTGAGAGTTAATCAACATATTGTACCACACAAAATAATCAGAAAGTACTGATTACAGTTCATTAATAATAACAACTTTTAATTTGGTACAATGTTTGTATTTTGAAAGCATGTTAATTTCAGATGGAACATGACTTTTTGTAATTATTGTTGCTTTTCTAGAAAAAAAGGAACTGAACATAATATAAAGAACTATTCTTTCCGAGATCACTCGCTTGTGCCGAAGGAAGGGAGATAATTATGAATGTATTACAAATAAGGGAGATAAAAATATCTCTTTATTATAATTATACTATAAAATATCATAATTATTTCTAATGCATAATGTGTATTTTGTAAAGAACTGGTGACTTTGATTGTGGCACTCCGATAACAGCTTAATTTTCAATCTATAAATAGATAATTTTTTAACCTATATTTCAGTTTCAGGATTTGAAATTAAGAAAGAACGAAAGATATGAAATGAGCACCGGCAAACTGATCTTGGCATGTTACATCATTATCACAGAACTGGAACTGAGGTAATAGTATATTTTATGAATAAATGTATAGATTTGTTTCCTAGCCTGCTGAAAGCGAAAGTCATAAGTCTTTGCCTCCAGAATAGAGCCCGGCCAGTCTGCACATTTGTGCAGATTGACCAGCCTCTTTACTGTTTGCTAACTTCCAATTTTCATGTGATAATTGGTAATAATAATTTATAATGGACTGTTCCTTAAATAAAATGTTGAAAAGTCCATTTAATAATTTCCGCAGGTTAAAGCAGCATACCTCCAGATTCATGCCCATTCTTCATGTAAATTTTGAAAATGTATCGAAAAAAGAAAAATATAGTGAAGTGAACAAGGAAAGTAATTTACACATTACAAACAGCATTTACAGTCTACTTAAATTACCAAAAAAGGCCAAAATATACAATAAAAGTCATTACTGTAGAAATATGGTAATAAGAATTGCGATTTCGGTCGTTAAAGACATTTAGCACATAAATAAATACTTGAATCTTAAATGTGTTTACTTCTCTTAAAATCTGAGTACATTTTTTCTTAAGGTATTACCCCCTAATGGGCACTATAAGGAACTAAAAAATTGACATCATAGGTCAGATATATAACTTAAAGTACACTTATATGCAAAATTAAAAGAAAGTTTACCGTACGGAAATCAAGTTATGGCCACTTTTCTGAACTCAAGCTAGGATGTTATGAGGGCCCTTTTTTAAAATGAGGAACCTTTAAATAATCTGCAATAACATTCTAATGAAAAATGTTTTCCCATTAATTTTTGGTAAGAAACAAATAGTACCATTCAGCTAACAATCCACAAAAGCAAAATTATGGTTTCTACTTAAAATTTATGAAATCTGTATAAAAATGTTACCCTACCCCACCCATTTTTACCACGTGTCTGACCATTTTCCTACTTAGGGAGCCTAATTAAAAAAATCCTTAAAATTTACCCAAATGAGTGCCTGTTTTTAAAGTTTCTCTAAATTTTTAAAGAAGTATATTGGTTGATCTTGTAAAATATGAAATACTTTTACCATCTAGTTTTGATTTTATTACACTTTGAAAATATCATGTACCATATTTATTACTAGATTTAGCATAATTTAGCCAATAAATACCTATATAAATTAAAAAATCAAAATTAAACATTTTTTTCTTTCCAAATGGGACATGGGAGATACATAAATAATGTTAAAAGAAAAAAAGAAAGAAAAAAAAGTTGACCCTTCTGGGGATTGAATCCACGACCCTCATGTTCAATGTAGTTAACAGTAGTTCTAGCCTATTTGAATACTCTTCAAAGCGGAGGTAATGCTACCTTAAGTTTGTTTTTCTTGAACTATTTTTGGGTCATCTTGAGGCGTGCAGCTTTAAGGCTTGTTTATAGCTCTTGAATGAGACGTGTATTCATTTGGTTCTGAAACAGTACGGCATTGTGAAAATTGTTTCATGTTCGGGTTTGATAAAAAAAATATTTGCTTAACACAGAAAGCAGTTACTGCTGTTGTTGTTATTCAGTCATGAATTGCTTTGGCTAAGTAAATACATATACACCTACACTGGTATCGAACATTTTTCTTCATTATTCAAAGTACGGAGTGCACGGACCAATAGGTAGTTTAACACAATCGTAATAATTGAACCATTACAGTTAAGAATATACTAGAAATAATAAGAGAATCGTTTAATGACATCAAGTGAATAAAAGCTTTATGACCACCATTTGAATAAGACGTAATTATTTGTTTGTTGTATTCCTGAATTCTATTATGTGCACTTTTGAATAAGAGTAATGATAACATTGTTTTTAGCTCGACTATTCGCAGAATAATCGGGCTAATGCAGTCACCCATTTGTCGGCGTCGGCGTCCCTGTGGTTAGGGTTTTGCGTGCAAGCTGGTGAGATAATATAACTATTAAAGGAATTGGATTGAAACTTCACACACTTGTTCTCTGTGATTATCTAACATGATTGGCACAAGTTCCATAACTCTGATTTGCTTTCTTGCATAATTATGCCTCTTTTTCGACTTAGAAATTCTTGGTTAAGTGTTTGCGTGCAAGCTGGTATCTCCATAAGTACTGAAGGGAATGGATTGAAACTTCACACACTTGTTCTCTGAGATTATCTAACATGGTTCGCACAAGTCCCATAAATCTGATTTGCTTTTTTGCATAATGATGCCCCTTTTTCGACTTAGAAATCCTTGGTTAAGTTTTTGCGTGCAAGCTGGTATCTCCATAAGTACAGAAGGGAATGGATTGAAACTTCACACACTTGTTCTCTGTGATTATCTAACATGATTGGCACAAGTCCCATAACTCTGATTGCTTTCTTGCATAATTATGCCACCTTTTCGACTTAGAAATTCTTGGTTAAGTTTTTGCGTGCAAGCTGGTATCTCAATAACTACTGAAGGGAATGGATTGAAACTTCACACACATGTTCTCTGTGATTATCTTACATTATTGGCACAAGTCCCATAACTCTGATTTGCTTTTTGGCATAATTATGCCCCCTTTTCGACTTAAAAACTCTAATTAATGTTTTTGCATGCATGCTCTCCATAACTTCCTTTTTGGAACAATTTTATGCATTCATAATAATAAAGCAGTGATAAACTCGACAAAACATCTTAATAACAAGCCTTTGTACCTTTTCGGACAATCTTATGTATTCATATAGGTAAGCATTATTATACTCAATGAAACACACTTGTGACAACTTTTCGAATAGTCGAGCGTTACTGTCCTCCGACAGTTCTTGTTTTTTAATTTGGTGGTTCAACCCGTGCGTCTGCTGTCTTTTGCAAGTGAAACGCAAAGTGTTACAAGTGATACAAATATTTAATACATTATATACAAGTTAAATGTTGACGCTGCACATTAAAGACGCCGTCAAATGATGTGAACAGTCAATCAGCATTGAAAATCGTTCTCTATTACAGTTCTCCATGTTCTTGTGCGCGTTGTTTAATAATTAAGTTGCATATTTTTGTGAAAAAGTAGAACCCAATGCATAAGGTAATGCCATGTCTGAAATGTTTGTCTGTTGCGACAAAGATTGAAACATCTGGTCAAAGCAAAATAAATCTTTGTTCCAAAAACGGTTTGTTTGCTGGTATTAAGGTGTGCAGCTTTGAAGGCCCATTATGCCTCAAAAATGTTTTTATTTTTATATCTGAAAAGCTTTTTATTTTTGGTGCCCTATTATAGTTTCAAAACAGATATTCATTGGTCATTTATCTGAATAATCTTTTGCTTTTTGAAAACAGTTTTAGTGATGTAGTATTTTGTGTGGAAGTTAAAATACTACTGTGTTTACATTTTGCGACCTTTAAAACAAATATTTTCACATTCAGCCATACTTTATTTTGCTAATAAGCATCTAACATGCTTTAAAGCATTATTTGAACGTTATAATACTCATGTTTGCACTGCCTAATGTAGGAAAAAAATATTAATTTCTGAGGCATAATGTGCCTTTAAGGAAAAACAGTTGATTCTAAGTTGAATATAATTTTTACAATGCAGGTGTATCGGTGATCTTTACATTTCAGAAATACGGAACATGGTAAATTGAGCAGGTGAAGGAATGAAGAAAACACCACCCTCTTTACAGTCAGCAAAATAACTATGCTTCCGGTTTGGAACTACTGCATGCCGTTACAACATATGTGACAAAGAGATTTTAATCCACCTGATACGATTTGGTATCTTTCTGAAAATGTCATGTTCAACTTCTGAATGGTGTTTTTTTTCTGCCAAGTTTAAGAAATATATTACCATGTAACTGTCTAATATTTATGGCAATTATGAAGTAATAGTGAGTTTTTGGCGTAGTAATAAAAACCATAAAAGGTGTTAGCTCGATTGGATTTTCTACATGAGCTTGAAAAAATAACACCTTCATAAATGCCTTGATGTGAACAGAATAGAAGGGATATTTTATTTGCTTTTTACATTGTACATCTTCTATTTAACATACTGTACCGTCAATAAATTGAAATGGCAATAATGAGTATAATTGCAATAATGAATGATGCACTTTTTTGCAATGTATATTTCAAGTGGTGTAATAAGTAAAATTTGATCAGGAATGTACATTTATTAAGACTTAATATACAGTCGAGACTGTCATATGCGACTTTCCAAGGGATCTTCAGAAAAAGGTCACATATGACAGGGAGTCTCTAAATACAGTCTCAAAGAAAATTAAATTTAAATACCATCTATCTGTCTATATACCATTGTGACTTAACAATTACATAACTGTGTGAAGGAATAATATCTAACCAATTGCAAATAAACATAGGTATTCGTATTTTTTTTTATGTAAATAAAATAAGAATCCATGTAAAACAAATATATATAAGCATGTATATCACATAAAATTTAATTTTATTTTTTGTATTAAGATTTAAATTGAATCTTTTTGGTATAAATTAACTGGAATTTGATGCATTTAAATCCATACTTGTAAAAGTTAAACATATCCTTATCCAAATCTTTTTCTTGTTTGGTACCGTATTAATTATGCTGCTATAGAAAGGTAAATTAAAAAAATGCTGCCTAAAATATCTTCCGTTGGCACTCTATAATTAAAAAAAAATCTGACACAAGCTTAATCCAGTTTACTCAGGTCATTATGTACATTACACACACATCGATTGCATAATGCTCCCCATAAACAGACTGCTACTGGATTATAATTGGACTTAATTATTTTGGCCCTCTGGGTGTTAAAATAGGTATTATTTATCTGATTAACGGACAATTAAAATGTGTGAAAGTCGTTCAAATCAGACAAAAAACATTGCATTGGGACCAGACAATTAGGGTCGCTTGTCACATATGACAGGGAGTGGTTTAATTCAGACCATTTATATAGGAAAATACGTTGGGAGTACTGAAACAAGGTCGGATAAGACAGGGAGTCGTTTAAATCAGGGGGTCGCTAAGGCAGTCTTGACATGCAAACATACTATACCGTTAACATAATGGCAAAAGTAAAATTGCAGAAATGAATGATGCGCATTTTTACAATGTATATTTCAAGAAGTGTAATAAGTAACATTTAATAGTTAATAAAGACATACTAGGCCGTACAATGAGAAATAATGATAATTTAACAACGTCATGATAGAAACATCCATTTAATTTTTTTAAGATTTAGATGATAATAACACCACCAAGAATATCACCACTACCACCAAAACAACATTAATGAAACATAATGAAAACTCCAAAGATGAAATATTTCATCATTCAAAAACATGCAATGATGAAAAAATGAAATAAAATATTAAAATAATTGTAATAACGACCAGAAGAACAATAATGAAATAAAAGAATGAAATAACAATATGAATGAAATAAAATAAAAACAACAAAATGAAATGAAATAAACAATAATGAAATAAAATGAAAACGAAAATAATGAAATAAGACAAAACAAAACGATAAAATAAAAGCAAACACAAATTAAAATTAAAAATTGAAATAGGGTAACAAGAAATGGAATGAAAGAATATTATTGTCACAAGTGACCATTTAGTTGTTTACCTATAACATGATTGACCTTAAAGTGACCAGCCTTTGCCACCAGTATGAAGCCAGACCAACCTGCACGTCCGTTCAGATTGACCAGGCTTTAAACCGTTGGCTAACCACTTTCAAATTTGATTTTATTCAAGTTATATTCCCTAAATTGAGAATGAACGTATTCAGAAACGGAAGCTGGACAAGTCTGCTTCTGATAATATTATCAACCATATACATGATATAATGTGTTCCTTTATATTTTGAAGTATCATTTGTTTCATTTTTTATCTTTCAAAGAGTCACAAAGGGTTACTTTATCATTTTCATTTCCAAGCATATCCTCGTGCGTTTCATCGCCGGATAGCCACTGATAAACACTGCCTAACCATTAACATTTATCTTGAATACATGTTAATCAACCGTGAGTATCCGACGATGCATGCGTTTATGCTTGTTTTTTTGTTGTTGTTGATTTTTTATTGTTGTTTTCAGTTTTTATATGATCTGACAAAAAGTTAAAAAAGGGGGTGGGGGCTAGCATCATTTAGCTTTTTTTGTTCGCTTTTGATACGTTATTCTATCAATTTTTTAACTTTACTTGCCTGTTTTAATTTTTTAAAGTTTTTTTTTAATTAATTAATTATTTATTTATTTATTTACTTATCTTTTTATTTATTTATTTATTTATTAATATTTATTTATTTATTTATTTATTTTATTTATTTATTTATTGTTTTGCAAATTACATCAAGCGAAAAGGGAGGCTACTTGTTTTAAAATACAGATTGATCTCCCCTGAAAATTCAAATGATAAGAACGGACCAAAGGAGACTTCTCTTCATTAAAACAAGTATAAAATGATAAAAAAGTCGTTTTCCCGTCAGTTTACACTCCATTACCACTTGTTATTTTTTCTTACTGATAACTCTCACACATCTTCGGTACTAACATTAACTTTTGGAGAAAATGACTTTCATAATGCTACTGAAAACTTCCAACAAATATCAATGAAAAGTAAAACAAACATTTTGTTGTGAAAATTTAGCCGCAAAAGGCATTATGTTTAATTATCAATAGGGAGAGAAGTCGCCTTTTGGTCTTTGACGTCATTTTAATTTTCAGTGGTGGTTACCGTTACTTAATTATTAAAGGCAAGAATGATCTCCCTTTGGTCATACTTGCTTGCAATATTAAATTTAACATCAAAAACAATTTAAAGGAACACACTATAGCCAAAATTGGATACTTCCTTTTTTACAAGTATACAGAACTTGAAATATTTCAACCAATTTTAGGGTAGATTTAATGATTAATGCTTTGATTAGAATCTTTTCACTTAGTACATATAAAAATATGAAAATACTATAGACCTAGTATCTTTACTTATAGAATCACGATTTTTTTAAGTATTATTTAAAATAGTTGGTTATAATTTGTGTCACGGGTAAACAGAGGGTAAACCATTAAAATTTTGTATACTAGTTCATGTATATTTGGAATATCTTAAAGTTACATTAAATAAATTTCATAAAAAAAAGAATTAGCGACATTTCATTAAGAAATTGGGTTTCATATCGACTCCAGAATTTATTTTGGTGTCCAGACAACCAAAATGAGTTTAATGAGCATACAAATGTGCAACCTCATTGTGGCGAATTCGGAAGTACAATTTCTGTTTGCATGAGAAACTCCGCCTTCAGATCATCCGTACATCAATATTAACCCTTTACCACATATATACGCGAAACAACGCACTTTCGACCCCCCCTTTTTGGGGCCTCAAATAGTGAAAAAATGTCCTATTTGGACCCTAAACATAAGTTTTCGTTTGAGAAATGTTGCTAAAAAAATTGAGCACTTTTTCGGCGCCGCCCCCCATCCAAAAGATACATCAGGGGGTTGCCAGAAAGGGGATGTGCCACCTTCTGTTAGGGGGGTTTGAAGGGTGGCGGAGTCCCCCTCATCGCCAAGAAAATTTTGGGCTTGTGAGAGGCTAAAAATGACCCCAGGTCGACCATAATGTAACGTTTAACCAACGCTGAAAAACCTTTGACTCTATCTCAATCCCTTGAGAAGTTGCAGCACTTTGAAATAAATTTTGATGGAAAAAATCGAGGCAAAATAGTGATTTTTGGCAATTTTGAGATGTCCCCTCGTTGCCATGGTAACAGGAAATTTAAGACTGAGCATGTCGTTACAAAGGCAATGGTCCAGTCAACATTTGTGCCAAGTTTGATTAGTATTGAAGCATTTTTCAGAGTTTCATAGCAGTTTGAACTTGTAACAGGAGGCTTTTCAGTGAAAACGGCCATTTTTCACAATATGCTCATGGGGGAAAGGGTTAAATCAACAAACGTGACTATAAGTAGCAATCCTGATTTAACGGTATATTTCCGCATTATAACGGATATTGTCATACAAATTTAATCTTTTTTATGAGATGATTATTTTTTCTGAACCACAGGCCTAGTGCACCGTGAAGCTTAAACGGTAAAAGTGTGTTTGCACAAGAAAATCGTATATTTGCTGTGTTCCGGATAGCAACTATAACACCGTGACTTAGCGCGTACACGAGCTGATTATAGTCTTCATTTGCATATTAAAATTCGTATACGAACTTTAGTGTAACCGTGGGGTTTTCCATTTAAAATCCTAATTTATGAACAATTTTTGATGAGATTTACAACGATACTGTTTAAAAGGTTAATGAAACTGTAGAATGCTTGGTTTTTAGGCCGCCGGCAAAAATATTTTAACATACGAGTATTTATTTAATGTAGCTTTAAAGAACAACATTTGACATTTTAAATCTATCTTGTATCTTGGAAACTTTTTTGCGTTTGTAAATATTTCTTTAAACATATTTTAAAAATCGATTTCAGTTCTGAAATACATGTATTTAAAATATCTCAACATTCTTAAAATTCTAAATAATTCTAACGATGTCCTTTCATAGTTTGAAACATTAATATATTTGTTAATATTTGGGGGGAAAAATTGAAATTAATTTGTGTCGTGGGAACTGCTTTTCTATCTAAACATCCATAAATGTAAAAAAGCTTAGTTTTAATGAAGACAACTACCTGAAATAATTTAACTTGTGTCTGGAAAATCACTTGAAATATCTTAATTTAGTTTGAGCCTGGAACAAAACTTAAAATATCTTAACACAAGTTGAGTTATGAAGAATAATTGAAATATCTTAATTGTGTCTTGAACAATAATTAAAACATCCTAACAAAGTTTGAGTTTTGGACAATACCTGAAATATCTTAACTTAGTTTGAGACTGGAACAATAATTGAAATATCTAAAATAAGCTTAGGTCTGGAAAAATACATGAAATATCTTATTTAAGCTTGAGTCTTGTTTGAATCTTAATGAATACTTGAAACATCTTAACTGAGTTTGAGTCTGGGACAACACTTGAAATTTCTTAACTTAGTTTAAGTCTGGAACAATACTTGAAACATCTTCACTTAGTTTGAGTCTGGAACAATACTTGAAATATCTTGACTTAGTTTGAGTCTTGAACAATACTTGAAACATCTTAACTGAGTCTGAGTCTGAAAAAACACTTGGAATTTCTTAACTTAGCTTGTGTCTGGAACAATTTTTGAAACATCTAAACTGAGCTTGAGCTTGGAACAATACTTGAAATATCTTAACTGAGTTTGAGTCTGGGACAAAACTTGAAATATCTTTACTAAGCTTGAGTCTGGAACATTACTTGAAATATTTTAACTGAGTTTGAGTCTGGAAAAGCATTTGAAATTTCTTATCTTACCTTGTGTCTGGAACAACACTTGAAATATATTTATTTAATTTCAGTCTTAACTTAATTTGATTCTGGAATAATAATTGAGATATCTAAAATTAGCTTAAGAATGGAAAAATACTTGAAATATCTTATCTAAGCTTGAGTCTTGAAGAATACTTGAAACAGCTTAACTCAGTTTGAGTCTAGGACAACACTTGAAATATCTTAACTAAGCTTGAGTCTGGAACAATACTTGAAATATTTTAACTGAGCTTGAGTCTGGAACAACAACTGAAATTACTTAACTTAGCTTTTGTCTGGAACAACACTTGAAATATTTTTTCTTAATTTGAGTCTTAATTTAGTTTAAGTCTGGAATAATAATTGAAAAATCTAAACTTAGTTTGAGCCTGGAACAACACTTGAAATATCTTAACTAAGTTTGAGTCTTACGGAATACTTGGCACATCTTAACTTAGTTTGAGTCTGGGACAACACTTGAAAAATCTTAACTTATCTTGAGTCTTGAACAATACTTGAAATATGCTAATTGAGTTTGAGTCTGGAACAACACTTGAAATTTCTTAACTTACCTTGTGCATGAAACAACACTTGATATATCTTTACTTAATTTGAGTCTTAACTTAGCTTGAGTCTGAAATAATAATTGAAATGTCTAAACTTAGTTTGAGTCTAGAACAACACTTGAAATATCTTAACTAAGCCTGAGTCTTGAAGAATACTTGAAACATCTTAACTTCGTTTGCGTCTGGAACAATACTTGGAATATTTTACCCTAGTTTGAGTCTGGAACAACACTTGAAGTATCTTAACTTAGTTTGCGTCTTGAACAATACTTGGAATATCTTACCCTAGTTTGAGTCTGGAACAATACTTGAATTATCTTTACTTAGTTTGAGTCTTGAAGAATAGATGAAATATCATAGCTTAGTTTGAGTCTGGAACAATAATGATATTGAAAAAGCATAACTTAGTTTGAGTCTGGAACAATATTTGAAACATCTTAACTTAGTTTGAGTCTTGAATATCTGCATTTACTAATGAAGCTCAATAAAGATCTGTTTTACATGTACTTTAAACATGCTATGCTAAAATCATAATTCATAAGAGCTTTCCGCGCCATAGGTAGCATCTAACTTTATACGCGGAAAGACCGAGCGGGGCCGAAGGCCCCGCGAGGGCTGTAGCGCTCTTAGATAACATGTATGACGCGTATCAATTCAAATGAAATCAAATTAAAAGAAAATAAAAATTTAAAAAAAAAAAAAAAAAAAAAAATATCCTATACCTAATGAGCTGTGAAAAAATCCTTAGTTAACTGGGCGCCGCCATTTTGAAATCCTTTTCAGCTAAATATAGATATCAGAGAGCTTTGAATGAGCGTTTACATAATTCGTCTAATTTTTAGTGAGATGGAGTAACCTCCCCTGAAGAAAACAAAGGGAAATCACTCTAAGTTTAAGTTATTAATACAGATAGAGTAACCTCCCCTGAGGAAAACAAAGGGAAATTACTTTAACCTTTTTATTAAGTCAGACAGAGTAACCTCCCCTGTACAAAAAAGGGAAATCACTCTACCCTTAAATTATTAAGTCAGATAGAGTAACTTCCCTTGAATAAAAGGGTAATCACTCTTTATTTTTAAATATTAATTCAGATAGAGTAACCTCCCCTGAAGAAAACAAAGGGAAATCACTCTAACCTGAAATTATTTATCCAGAGAGTTACCTCCCTTGAACAAAACAAAGGGAAATCACTCTAACCATTCATTATTAAGTCAGAGTAACCTCCCCTGAAGAAAACAAAAGGGAAATCACTCTACCCTTAAATTATTAAGTCAGATAGAGTAACTTCCCTTGAAAAAAAGGGTAATTACTCTTTATTTTTAAATATTAGGTCAGATAGAGTAACCTCCCCTGAAGAAAACAAAGGGAAATCACTCTAACCTGCCTTTATAAAGCCAGATATACTCACCTCCCCTGAAGAAAACAAACGGAAATCACTCTAAACTTTCTTTATTGAGCCAGATAGAGTAACCTCCCCTGTAGAAAAAAAGGGAAATCACTCTTACCTTTCATTGTTAAGCCAGATAGAGTTACCTCTCCTGAAAAACAAAGGAAAATCAGTTACCTTTCATCAAGTCAGATAGAGTAACCTCCCCTGTAAAAAAGGGAAATCACTCTAACCTTTATTTATCCCGATAGAGTAACTTCCCCTGAAAACAAAGGGAAATCACTCTAAAATTTCATTATCAAGTCAGATAGAGTAACCTCTCCTGAAGAAAAAAAGGGAAATCACTCAAACCTTTTATTATTAAGCCAGATGGAGTAACTTCCCCTGAAGAAACCAAGGGGAAATCACTCTTACCTTTCATGTTTAATCCAGACAGAATAACCTCCCCTGAAGAAAACAAAGGGAAATTACTCTAACTTTTCATTATTAAGTCAGATAGAGTAACTTTCCCTGAACAAAACAAAGGGAAATCACTCTTACCCAAACATTAGGTCAAACAGAGTAACCTGCCATGTAGAAAAAAGGAAATCAATCTTACCCGTTTTAATCCCGATAGAGTAACCTCACCTGAAAACAAAGGGAAATCACTCTAACCTATCATTATTAAGTCAGAAAGAGTAACCTCCCCTGAAGAAAAAAGAGGAAATTACTCTAACCTTTCATTATTAAGTCAGATAGAGTAACCTCCCCTGAAGAAAACAAAGGGAAATCATTCTAACATTTCATTATTAAGTCAGGAAGAGTAACCTCCCCTGTAGAAAAAAGGGAAATCACTCTAACCTTCCTATATTTATCCCGATAGAGGTGCCGCCCCTGAAGAAACAAGGGAAATTACTCTAACCTTTCATTATTATGTCAGATAGAGTAACCTCCCCTGAAGAAAACAAAGGAAAATCACTCTTAACCTTTCTTTATAAAGCCAGATGGAGTAACGTCCCCTGAAGAAAACAAAGGGGAATTACTCTAACCTTTCATTATTAAGTCAGATAGAGTAACCTTCCCTGAAGAAAACAAAGGGAAATCACTCTAACCTTTTATTATTAAGTCAGATAGAGAAACCTCCCCTGAAGAAATCAAAGGGATATCACTCTAACCTTTCTGTATTAATCCCGATAGAGTAGCCTCCACTGCAAACAAAGGGAAATCACTCTAACCTTTCATTATTAAGTCAGATAGAGTAGTCTCCCCTGAAGTAAACAAAGGGAAATCACTTTAACCTTTTATTATTAAGTCAGAAAGAGTAACCTCCCCTGAAGAAAACGAAGGGAAATCACTTTTACCTTTCATTATTAAGTCAGATAGAGTAACCTCCCCTGAAGAAAACAAAGGGAAATTACTCTAACCTTTCATAATTAAGTCAGATAGAGTAACTTCCCCTGAAGAAAACAAAGGGAAATCATTTTTAACCTTTCTTTTTATAAAGCCAGAAAGAGTTACCTCCCCTGATAAAAACAAAGTCAAATTACTCTAACCTTTCATTATTAAGTCAGATAGAGTAACCTTCCCTGAAGAAAACAAAGGAAAATCACTCTTACCTTTCTTTATAAAGCGAGATGGGGTAACCTCCCCTGAAGAAAACAAAGAAAATCACACTTACCTTTCTTTATTAAGTCAGATAGAAAAACCTCCCTTGTAGAGAAAAAGGGTAATGACTCTTACCTTTCATTATTATGTTAGATAGAGTAACCTCCCCTGAAGAAAACAAAGGGATATCACTCTAACCTTTCTGTATTAATCCCGATAGTGTAGCCTCTTCTGAAGAAAACAAAAGGAAATCACTCTTACATTTCATTATTAAGTCAGAGCAACCTCCCCTGAAGACAACAAAGGGAAATTACTCTAACCTTTCATTATTAAGTCAGATAGAGTAACCTCCCCTGAAGAAAACAAAGGGAAATCACTCTAACCTTTCTTTATTAAGTCAGTTAGAGTAACCTCCCTTGTAGAAAAAGGGGAAATTACTCTAACCTTTCATTATTAAGTTAGATAGAGTAACCTCCCTTGAAGAAAACAAAGGGAATTCACTCTTACGTTCTTTTAAGTCAGATAGAGTAACCTCCCCTGTAGAAAAAAGGAAAATCACTCTTACGCTTTTTTATTTATCCCGATAGAGTAACCTCTCCTGAAAACAAAGGGAAATCACTCTAACCTTTCTTTATTTAGCCAGATGGAGTAACTTTCCCTGAAGAAAGCAAAGGGAAATTACTTTAACCTTTTTAATTAAGTCAGACAGAGTAACCTCCCCTGTACAAAAAAGGGAAATCACTCTACCCTTAAATTATTAAGTCAGATAGAGTAACTTCCCTTGAAAAAAAAAGGTAATCACTCTTTATTTTAAATATTAAGTCAGATAGAGTAACCTCCCCTGAAGAAAACAAAGGGAAATCACTCTAACCTGAAATTATTTATTCAGATAGTTACCTCCCCTGAACAAAACAAAGGGAAATCACTCTAACCATTCATTATTAAGTCAGAGTAACCTCCCCTGAAGAAAACAAAGGGAAGTCACTCTAACCTGCCTTTATAAAGCCAGATATAGTAACCTCCCCTGAAGAAAACAAACGGAAATCACTCTAAACTTTCTTTATTGAGCCAGATAGAGTAACCTCCCCTGTAGAAAAAAGGGAAATCACTCTTACCTTTCATTGTTAAGTCAGATAGAGTTACCTCCCTGAAAAACAAAGGGAAATCAGTTACCTTTCATCAAGTCAGATAGAGTAACCTCCCCTGTAAAAAAAGGGAAATCACTCTAAGCTTTATTCATCCCGATAGAGTAACTTCCCCTGAAAACAAAGGGAAATCAGTTTTATAATTGTGAAAGACAAATAAATTTGATCTAATCGTTTACAATTCTTAAGAACAATAAAATCTTCGTCCCTTAACTTACTGCAACCACTGAAGTCAATGATTTCAACAGAGTATATTTCAAAAAACAGAGTGTTGATATTTGAATATCAGGTAGAGAAATCCAATACAAGTTTGTGGCGTGCATGAATTGTTACAAAGGTTAAATCTGCATCCGGAACGTTGCAGTGTAAAGTAGATCCTTGAAGCAGAATGAATTTATTAAATGCTCTGGAATGCCTCAAGATAGCACGTAAAGCATTCTCCATCAACACAATAGGATAATCAATCTCAAAATCACACCAAAGTCTTGAACAATTGCTAATCAAGTCGTTAAATTTTCTACAAACTTTGTTCACTTTTGTCAACAGATCTTGAATGCCGATATAGCTCAAAATGTGTATGAGGACGCCGTCGGGCAACAACACGAGGTTTAACCTAAAATATTTAAGTTTAAGTAGATTATAATATAAGTGATCTTAGCATAGCTACACGTTAAAAATGAAAAGGTAAACTTTAATTTACTTATTTATGTATCCGAAATATTGTTTATCCGAATTATATTAACTAGGTTTTGCAAAACTTCTTAAAATCCTGAGATTACAGTGCATTCGACATTAAAAAAGCAAATTGCAGTTAAAAGTACAGAGATTTTAGTTTAATAAACTCACATATTATTACTTTATCTTGCTTGCTTGGAACACAATTAACGGCATTACAAAAAACATTTGCAAGAAAAGTCTCTACCGGAAGTTTTGACTTAGAGCACTATCATTGCGAAAACGACTAAGGTCACCTGACCATCAGTTCGTGTTTTGATTGGCTCATTTCAGGTTTAACTATTAAAGGGAGACACAGGCAAAATTTTCATTTCTTATTTTTGATTTCTTCATTTATTATTCTGTAAATGTCCTCAAAATGAATATATTAGACGGTCAAAGGAACAAAAAATTTCTCCATATAAAGAATAAAATAGTGGTTTCCTAACTTGACCCGCGTGGGTCAGGTTAGAGCGCTAGGATTTCACAATAGATGTCACAATGAACTCTGTTAACGTTAAAGAACATGTGAGATGAATGACTTAATTAGACTTGTTTCAATCATACAATATCCACAATATCTGTTATTGTCACTTCAAAGGTTTGTACAAGTCACCCGACTTGTTTTAGAACTATTCAGTGATTCTATTGGCGTCTAAATTTTGTTCAACATACATAGATACATTTACGCTTAAAACCAAAAATATATATGATTTAAACAGAAATTCATGCTGAAACTTTAAGAAATGCCACTTTAAAGTGAATTGAGTTGATAAGATCATTTTAATATTTTTGTCATTATTTTGCCTAAATATCCCTTTAAATTGTCCTAATTTACGTACATACCCTATTATAAGGATAAAACAATCATGTGAAATGTGGACATAGAGTAAAGTGCATTCGCGGTAACTCCGTTTCTAGGTCATCATAACCTTTAACCCAAAGCTTAAAAGATAGAGCAATGTAAGGTAAAAAAAATGGTTCATTATCTCAAATTTTGCAAAAATGGACATAGGACACTTTTAGAGTTAGGCGACGAAAATTTGTCAAACTACATGTGTCGTATAACACTAGAAGGAAGCTGGTTAAATAGAATTTAGCTACTTTTAATGAAATAACCGCCGTTGCTTCAGTGCTTCATTCACGAATTCGGCGTTACCTCTTAAAAATGGTCTCAATTACGATTCATCTGCTAAATTAAGTGTTATATGACACGAGTAGATTGGAAAATGGCTCAGGTACACCGAATATGAAAAATCATAAAGAAATATGTACGTAATTGTATTTAAAGATATCAATGAAACTAAAAATTGCCATCAATACGCTAGTCAGGTCGTCATTTTCACAAAAGATCTGGAAAAATAAACATCTTCATAGAAATATTTTTGATGAGGTTTAAAGTATAATGTCTCAGCAACCGTATGCGCTACGTCATTTCTTCTATTTTCGTGTACAATTAAAATGATTGGTCCATTTACTTATCGCGATGCTCGTTTTAGCTACCAAATTGCACAATTCTGTGTTACTTTTGCACAATTCCTGCGTTATTTGCACATTCCTGCGTTACTGAATATACAGGTGTATATGTACAGTTTGACGTGGGGACGCCATTTTTGCTCATTTTTAAAACACGTACAATTGTGTGTAAAACGGACGCTTAATGCACTAGCATTACACCATATATATAATACTTGCACCGTAACAACCATAATTTGGATTTTTTGAAAATTGTTACTGCCTTTTTATAGAAGAATTGATAAAAATTGATTACAACGCAGACGGCAGTGGATTCGACTGCAACGCAGTGCGGTGGTCCCGATTCCATTAATGTCTGTTGTGAGGGTTTAACTGGACATAACACATTTTTGTCCGGGTTGCACTGGTGCAAACCCGGGTTATAGTATGGTGAATGTTGGGCGGCGGGCGGGCGGACGTCCGGGCGGGCGGCGGGCGGGCGGGGAAAAAAACTTTCGTAACAGTTTTCTCAGCAACTACTTATCACAGCCTCTTGATATTTGGCATACAGCATTGACACATGGTCCCATACCGTGGGATTCGATTTCAGGTCTGTCGCTCATCCACTTCCTGTTTATCCACTTAGTTAAGTTAGTTAGATTTTTCGACATTAATGGTCAATGGTAGGAAATTTTCGTAACAGTTTTCTCAGCAACTACTTATCACAGCCTCTTGATATTTGGCATACAGCATTGACACATGGTCCCATACCGTGGGATTGGATTTCAGGTCTGTCTCTCATCCACTTCCTGTTTATCCACTTAGTTAAATTAGTTAGATTTTTTGACATTAATGGTCAATGGTAGGAAATTTTCGTAACAGTTTTCTCAGCAACTACTTATATCACAGCCTCTTGATATTTGGCATACAGCATTGACACATGGTCCCATACTGTGGGATTTGATTTCAGGTCTGTCGCTCATCCACTTCCTGTTTATCCACTTAGTTAAATTAGTTAGATTTTTCGACATTAATGGTCAATGGTAGGAAATTTTCGTAACAGTTTTCTCAGCAACTACTTATATCACAGCCTCTTGATATTTGGCATACAGCATTGACACATGGTCCCATACTGTGGGATTTGATTTCAGGTCTGTCGCTCATCCACTTCCTGTTTATCCACTTAGTTAAATTAGTTAGATCTTTTGACATTAATGGTCAATGGTAGGAAATTTTCGTAACAGTTTTCTCAGCAACTACTTATCACAGCCTCTTGATATTTGGCATACAGCATCGACACATGGTCCCATACTGTGGGATTTGATTTCAGGTCTGTCGCTCATCCACTTCCTGTTCACATTAATGGTCAATGGTAGGAAATTTTCGTAACATTTTTCTCAGAAACTACTTATCACAGCCTCTAGCTAGTCCACTTCCTGTTTACCTACTGAATTAAATTTTCGACATTAATGGGTCAATGGAAATTTTTTTTCGTAACATCACAGCCTCATGATATTTGGTGTACAAATGCAACCCGGCCTTTTCTGTCTTTGACCCATTTTTCAATTTAGAACAACCCTTTTCTTACGTTGACATCAGAGAAACGCTTTCTTTTAGTGTTTAAAACAATATGATTATATGTTATAAGAATCGTACACTGTGAGCCCCAGTCTCACTAGGTGTTTCCAATTAAACATTAAAGCATAAAGCAAAATTCAGTCATAAACTTACCGACAAAAGCAAACGGTCAAATTTTAACCACCCCTTCTGCGACGAAATTTCCACTGCGGTTTTGATGGGCCCACCGCTTCTGCGAAAACTATTGCCAGTCTTGGTTTACAATTGTATAAATCATTTTACTATTATTTGTAATAGTCATATCGTGATTTTTTTATACAATTTAACAGTCCCGTTCAAAATTGGTTATGCGTTATATATTTTTTAAATAATGACAATTTTGTTCTTAGTTGTATTAATCTTTTATTTTCTCGTATATATGATACATTATCATGCAGCAAAATTATATTAATATAAGCCAGATAATAGTTTATTACATGTGCAATTTTCCAGCAATCAAATTACAGAAGGAAAGAACGGAAGTTTGCGTCATTACAAGAGCTCATTTAACGGCATTAACGGCATAACATTTTCAGTTGTTAATGTTTCTTGTTGGTATTTTTCGTTTCATATAGGGGATATTTTCCGATTTATGTTCTTTGTATTTTTATGTAAATGTATCTTACACGATAGCCTCACAAAGGTCCATATAATCTTTGTAAACAGTAACAGTAAAATATCATCCCACGTAAAAATACTGTTACCCTCGGCTAAGCTTCGGGTAACAGTATTTTCCCCGGGATGATATTTTTACAATTGCCCACAAACGAGTTCAATAAATTTAGTATTAAACATACACTCATTCAATATCCTCTATTATTGATACGATTGCATGTCCTGAAGACTTTAAAATCTATTTCCATTTTTACATATACATATACATTTATAAGGAGGATAAAGCATATGCACTATTTACAAGCTTTCCACTACACTATCGTCTAGTTGAATCAAGATGATAACGCTTTTCTATAGACATTCGTGCTTACTTTATAGGCGGGGCTTAGTATGCTAAGTGTTCTATCCCATGATTCAAATTATCGAATAAATATTTTTCAGTAGATCTTTACAATAAATATTTTAATTATACAATATATATTTTCAAATATAGAACATACATATAGAAAATTATCGCACACAAATATTTTTATGATGAACAAATATTCAGCAGGATTGAATAAATATTATGGTATAGAATATAAAATTAGAGTTATACAATATAAATATTGGATATAGAACAAAAATTTAATTTATTGAATATTGCAACGTTTAACATGCCATAAGCTGTTTACATTTTGATGTACATGTATATATACTGCAACACAGATTCTAAAGTGGACGAAGCCTGCAACAGTGAAGACTTGCACCGTGTCTTCCAACGTCCACATCCGCGTATAAAAGTCTTCTCATTGACGCACCAAAAGTCTAATTCATATGAAATGCTAAAACACCGTGTGTTCAAATAACAGGAAGAAGTAGTCTTAGTCTAAGTACATTTGCTCGGCGCAGAAAATGTGTTTAAATGGAGAATAAGCGAGGTCATGTGAGTTATTTATGAATAGCTATTTTATATGGATATGTTTATCATGAAGTTGACGATGTTCAATGCATAATATCTATATTATTTACTTTAGGTCTATAAATGTGTTGACACGTGAAGAGATATACAATGCATATGTTTAAACGAACATATAAATGAACATAAAGATTATCTGAACTTAGGAACAATAGCCATTTGCTCCATGGTTGCCGCATCCGTGGTCTTGTACACGATAAAGCCAAATAATGAAGCGGCGTGTATACCTCTACAATTGTTTTGCTGATAATTTCACTACATATGTCTATAATTTTCATTTTTGCTCGATAAATGTTAAGCACATAAGTGCGTAACGCTTTCGCCCCTGGTCAGGCTATCGTACAAGAATGTTGAGAATATCAGCTTAATATCTTGATTATATATTTTGACTTTCATTTTATTTTACATTGTTAGAACAGGTAATTGTACATATTGATAGTCATTTTACTTCATGTTATTTTAACATTCAACAATATAATACAAGAAAATGTAATCTGAAAAAAAAAACACAAAAAGCAAACAAAAAACCGCATCATTATTAAAGGAGACACAAGCAAAATTTTTATTTCTTAGTTTTGAATGTTTCATTCATTATTCTGTAAATGTCCTCGAAATAGATACAACAGGCAGTCAAATGAACACAACTTTAAGAACATATTAATAAATGAATTTCAATCATACAATATCCAGAATATCTCTAATTGTAGCTTCCAGGGTTTGTTCAAGTCACATGACTTTTTTTAAAACTACTCGGTGTTTATGTTTGCGTATAAATTTCGTTTAACATATGTAAATATATTTACTCTTCAAACCAAAAATATATGGATTTTATTCCGAAATTCATGCTAAGACTTTAAGAAATGTCATTTTAGCGTGATTTGAATACATAAGATCATTTTAATATGTTTGTCATTATTTTGACTGAATATTACACGTCATTGAATAACGAGTAATGATGTGGACGATAATTATTATTATCATTGTTAGTTTTTATTTATTTATTTATTTAAATACAAACACACCAACGTCTAAGCATTTGTCACGATCACAATCGCGATACCATTATGCACACCGTACAATCCGACAGCAGTTCCAACGTCGACAGCTGTACCAGCTAGTATATACATGTCGGCGCACAAAACACAATTGAAAGGCGGTAAATATTCATCTATTTCTAACATATCCCAACTGTGTTGAGTAAATCAATGTATGGATTCATACTTAGCATCCAAAGGAGCATACTAACTATTTTCTGGCCCTGTGCAAGCTTTACCTCATGTGAATTTTGTCTGAAAATAACCACACTATCCGATGAGATGACCTAATTTACCTTTGGCCTTAATTAATAATTCAAACGGATGGCAAAATGTTGCCGGAAAACTAAAATATGAACAAACGTAAAATAACTTCCTAGAATCCTGCATTTACAATAATGAATACTTACAATTATACTATTATTTCACTATAATCTGTCACAAATCACGCTGTTCATAGCAATCATATAGCGTGACCTAGAAAATTATGTAAACGGTATGCCTAAAATACGAAAGTGACATTTTTTGACGAAAGTGAGCGAAAATGACCTTTAAAATATGAATTATAGCGTTTTAATAGACAATTACAATAAAACTGCAATTTGTAGGCGTTTATTAATAGAAATTTATCATAAAAAACAATCATAATAATGATTGAATTGCTATTTAACAAAACACAAGAATCGAGAGTAGCCTCGAGTGCCCCTGTTCCGTGGGAGTCCTGATTCCGTTGATTTTTGTTTACTTCCTGTCTTGCGTGAAATCGATGACGTCATACGTCAAGTTGTCGATAAAATTTTGCAAACACCAACAAGAAAATCAGCTCAAAATGCGATCAAAGCAGGTAAAGAAAGGTCATAACATTTCATCTTGATGTAAATTTGTATTTTTTACTATTTCCAATTGATTGCTTTCAAAAAACTGCCAACTTTTGCTGCAAAAACATCATTTGAAAATTTGACAGCTGATTTATGTTTGTAAACAAACCTCCATTGACATTTTCCCATCGTGCAATTTTCGGTAAATTAGGGCTAAGCACATTTTTTATGAATGGTTTTCAGACCTATTTCTTAAGTGATTTTTTATCATTTTATTTTATCTCAACATTGCTTTTCAGCAAAATCCAAAGAAAATTCGGCTTAAAAACAGGCTTTACTCCCCTACAGCATTGAAAAATGCCTATATGCATATAAAGGAGCATGGCACATCAGTTAGAAAAGCCTCAAAACTCTATGGTGTCCCAGAGAGTACACTTAGGGACAGAACTTTAGGGTTAGTTCATACATGTCATATTGATACTCTGTCTGCTGGTGGACAACCCTTGTTTGACGAGTATGAAGAGGCTAATCTTGTCAGTCATTTCAAAACTATGGCATAATA